>NC_064626.1:1084964205-1085266705 GCF_023864275.1 Schistocerca cancellata
TGCCGCCAACGTAAATTTCACGCAAGGATCACAAATTCATGATAAGAGAAACTAGGGCTCATACGATAGCATATAGACAGACTAGTAGTTGAACGAGGAGCCCTCCGCCATACACCGAATGTGTTACGTACATAGATGTACGTAGATGTAGAAGCAGCTGTAAATGCCTTCAAGAAATCAACACTCATCAGTTTTAATACATATAATTAAAATAAAAGGACAAATCTTGTTTTTAAAACTGCCCAGAGTTCTGCATGGTAACACGTTGAAGTATATAAGATGTCTTGCTCACATCTGTGAGGTTCTTGCATATTACTTGATACAACCCAAGTTATGCAGAAATTATTGTTTATTTCTATATTGATAACACGTGTTTATTTGCCTGAAAAATATTTGCCATAAAACAGTTTACTTTTCTATATGCCAGCAATTGAATTTTTGTTAATAATGTAATTTCATGTTATAAACTGAGAAAAAATTCTAAGAAGTTAAATAGGTTATATATAATCTTTGTCGACTGCAATAAAATTATTATTTCGACATTATGAATTTCGATTTATTTTAAAGCACCTTCAGTGCTTACTGTAACAATATGGTTTTTCTTATAAATCTGTTTTGGAAGACCATGTACAGTTCTCATGTTTTAAATTGCTGCTATTAAACAATATTAAATTACTATTATTAATTACAATATTTTGTTTCTTGCTTCATTCTTAAAGTTCTTCTACACATAGATATTCGATTTTAGTACACTGCACTTCGCTGACACTGAACATATTACGTTTTCATGTTGTGTGGATCCACTTACACCTCATATATTTTGTTTTGATGTTGCAGGATGGCGGCTGTGGAAGTATCTGCTTTTCGTCTGCATGTATTTACATTTTTCGATGATGTGTGTGTTTTTGCATGTGTGTGTGTGTGTGTGTGTGTGTGTGTGTGTGTGTGTGTGTGTAGATGATGTGTCCTAACTTCTGTACAAGCAAATTATTACTTTGGTATGGTACCATGGTTGTTGCTATTATTTAACACATAATTTATTAATTTAAATAATGTTTGGTTGTTAATACCAACAACAACACTACCGCACCACAATGACACAACAATATGGCTCAACAGACAAACTGAGTACATGCTCACATGGAAAAAAAAACTGGCGCTACTGATATAACTTACAGGTTAAGCACCACTTGTTGACAAGCTTAGTTCTATTTTTGTACCATGTTTTGAAGAAACAAAATATTACATGTATTTATTTATCAAAATATGTAAAGAATTGTTCTATAACGTTACAAAACATACAAGGTAAATCTAAATGACAGTTTAAAGTGCACTTGTTGATGAGAACAGCTCGTACCAAAGTAAAAAACATGTCACTCCCATGTGAACAGTGGTGGTTAAGTGACTGATGGATGCTATAACTCTCCACACATGAGGAATAGCATTTCACCAAATAAAACTGGTGCAACAATGATCTGTTGAAAGGGTGACTACCATTACCTGAGACATTTTTTGAGAGTAGTCACAGTCAGTTGATTTTATGACTGCCATTATCTCAATTTTGGAAACTGTCATTGCCACAAAATTGATAACCTGAAAGTAGGTGCCGGCTACTGGATCTCAGTATTGTAATACCTGAAGCTGATACTTTATGTGCCATAACACGACAGTGAGTGTCAGTCACTAGATCTTAAAACAGTATTGTAAAAAAGGAGCTGACAATGCATTTACAAATTGCCCCATACATCAACATTGCTACACTGAATTAAAACAAATTGCACCCCACATCGTCATTGTTACACAACATAGTAACAAATTATCTCATACGTTGCCAACTAAGAAAGTGGATATTTGTTCTAACACGATCTGATTTGTTAAAACAAGCATAAATAATTAGTCAGATGTACAGGACAAATGTGTTACAGTTTTTCTGTAAAATGTTGGTGAATGGGGCAGTTTGTTACAATTTTGTTGGAGATAGTTGTTTACAAGTATTGGGGAGGCTAGGTCCAACCACCAGATATTCTATACCCTGATAACTGGACTCGATGTAAATACTGTGCACGGTGTACACAAGCAAAGGCATTACATAGATTCTAGTACCAGAAAGGAAGGCTTAAATTGCTGCTATATGGATAATGACTATCACACTCTGGCACCTGTTTTCTAGCTTTTAGGTCAACTAATGGATGAGGTTTTTAATATTTGACCATTCTAGTCCCTGTCTGTAACAAATTTATGCCACATGGTGATGTGTAGGTCAATATGTTACAATTCTGGTGTAACATGGCGGAGAAAGGGGCAATTAGTTACAATTCTTGCATATCATGTAGATGTAGGGGGAGATCTATTACAAATTTTCTGTAACATAGATAAGTCTGGAACATTTTGTTACAATTTTGCTGTGACAGGTCAATGAATGGGGGTTATTTGTTATAGTTTTATTCAACAGTGGTGCTCAATGAGGCAGCATGTTACAATTTTGTTTTTATGCATATCTGTACCTGAATAGAACATGTGGAAGATCCAGTAGCTGACATCCACAGTCACTTTACGCTAATACTTTGAGAACCAGTAACTGACACCTGACTGCTACCATCTACTCTAAAGTAATAACAAACATCGTGTTCAGGGTAATAGCTGTTGCCATATCATCTGAACATCGTTGCCCCCAATTGCATTAGGGGTAACAGCAGTCAGCAGAGTCGTGGTAATTTCAGTCACCACAGAAAGTGACCATCATAACCTTCATCCAGTGGTACCCATAATAATGGTGGCCGTTTGGTCAACTAAGTACTAGTGCCTCAATTCCATTATTGGTAATGATAGTGAACATGATTGAGAAGTAATGGTAGTCACTTAGTCAACAGACCATCACTGTCCTAACAGATGATGTATAGGGCAATTTGTTACAAGTTCAGTAGGATTAGTTGTTTGTTATTACTTGGGAGGCTGGCTCCAATCACGGCATACACGGTTCCCTATCCACTGGGATCTTTCGTGAGCGTTGTACAGAGTGTACGCAAGCAACGTGTTTTGAGTTGTATAGATTTCTGCAGAATTTTCGAGAAATTCATCTTTCTTTTCTGTGTATGGAAGCTTTTTCCATCACTCTCAAACTGAATCGTTTTTGGAATGGTTTATTGCGTTAGAGTGATAGAAGTCTGTAACATCAGTGAATCAACGTTCTGCCACAGGTTTGTTCCAGTTCAAATGTAAGAAAAATCAGTATTAGTTAGTAACAGCATTTATATTTTTCTAATGTACAAATAAAGTATTATCTTCTACTCCCACCCCTAAAATGGTGCTTCGTGAGGTGATGCCTTAATAGCTAAACCAATCAGTAAGTAACATCGAATTTATTTTTCTAGTGTAAAACAAAATGCATTAACCTCATCTCCACTAAATTATTACTCAGTGAGATGACGCTTTAGTAAGAACCTTTTAAAAATGTCAGGTGATTCTAGTTTGATCTTTGTACCTCTAATAACATAGCCTCCAGTAGGCTCAACATCAAAGACTTGGCTTAGTTAAAGCTTGGGGGATGTTTCTAACTCTATCTGCAGCAGGTTCGCAATGACTTGAAATTTCCTGGCAGATTAAAACCATGAAGCGTCAAACCTGAGGCCTTCACCTTTCTGAGCCCAAGTGCTCTACCGACTGAGGTAACCAATCATGACTCACAGCTTCATTTTTGCCAATACTTCTCCTACCTTCGAAGCTTCACAGAAGTTCTCCTGCATACCTTTCAGTACTAACACTACGGGAAGAAGGGATATTTCCAAGACTTGGATTCGCAAAAGCATAGGGGACTGCTTCCAGAATGAATCTTCACTTTGTAGCAGTCTGCACACTTCCTGGCAGATTAAAACTGTGTACCGGCCCGGTACTTCAACATGGAACCTTCGCCTTTCACAGGCAAGAGCTCTATCGACTGAGCTGCAGCTGCAGGAACACGACTCCCCCCCTCCCCCTTCACAGCTTCACTTCTGCCAGTACCTCGTCGCCTACCTTTAAAAATTCACAGTTCTTCTGCATACCTTGCAGGATTGTCACTCCTATAAGAAAGCATATTGCGAAGATCTGGTTGAGCACCAGCCTGGGGGATTGTTACAGAATGAATATTCGCTTTGCAGCGGAGTGTATACTGATTTGATACTTCCTGCCAGCTGAAAACTGAAATATGCCGGACCGTGACTGGAACTCAGACAGGCGAAGGTCTACAGTCATGCTTTAGTCATCTGCTGAGATGTGTTAATGACATTTCACCATTGACATAAATGTGATGATGATGATGTTTGATTTGCGGGGCCATCATCAGCGCCCGCACAAAGTCTCAGTTTTTACACAGTACATTTTCCTCACAATCCAATCTATCCATTGTCACAAATGATGATGATGATGATGATGAAATGAGGACAACACAAACACCCAGTCCACGAACAGAGAAAATCCCCAATCCGGCCGGGAATCGAACCCGAGACCCTGTGATCCAGAGGCAGCAACGCTAGACACTAGAACACGAGCTGTGGATTGACATAAATGTGCTTTGTGTTGCTGAAGTATTTTTTGGCATGTATCTTAGACATGTAAATGTCAGTTACACCTTTTACGTATTTTGTTGACAATTTTAACTATTAACATTGTCACACTATACTTTCTCATTGTGTATTGTTATCTTCTTCTCCCCTAAAATGGTGCTTGGTCAGGTTCGTTGATGCGCATACGAGTATTCTAATTTTGGCCTAGAGCGTAGTAGGATGTAATCTCGGCCCCGTTGTAGCATGTTACTTTAGCAGAGCACATGTGTTTCATACAGTAATAGTTCAAATTAGATGTGCAAATACTGTAAGCTACACCCATTGTGTATTTTGCCAGACATTTTAGACGCGAAAACAATATCGTGACACATGGCCTCAACATTGCGCTGCTGACTTTTTTTTGCATACATTTTAGACGTGGAATCGCTTTAATTTATGCTTTTCATATGTTTTAGACATGGAAATAAATTGTGACACATGATGTAAACATTGTGTGTGTGTGTGTGTGTGTGTGTGTGTGTGTGTGTGTGTGTTGTTGCCGGGTTTTTTGAAATACACTTTAGACGTGGAATTAACACTACATTTATAACCTTTGAGAGTGTGTTTGTAGTGGGATAGGGTTGGGGGAAGGCGCTTTATTTCTGATTAATGATTCAGGATATCCGGATATTTTTAAACACGGCCAAAAACATTCATGTCCTTCAGACGTTTTTGAATCTCATGCCAAAATACTCTATTCCGGCGTAGCTTACCTACTTTCACACATAATACAAGTCGTTTGGGTACTTTTGAACATGATGGAAAAACACTTCAGATTGTTCAGAAATTTTTGAAATGGCCGGCGGCATATTGGTTGGCTGTTTCGTTTTAATGGACCTTCCTGCGAATGTAATGTCATTGAAAGATGGAGTGGCTTGTAACGTCACGATTATTACGTCATGAAAAAAGTCCTGGATTGTCACATCATGATGATGACGTCATAAAAAGGGGCATGGTTTGTGATGTCGTGGGTAGGGCACTGACCTGCTCAAGTGACGACACAAATATTACAAAGTGCGCCAGATTCTCTACAACCATTCTCCTAACGTGTCTTATAACATCAGTGGGTACACAAGTCCCCAATAAATAAATTAACTAACGGCTTAAAATTCTAATCATTGGTACCTCAACTTTGACTTTTGACTGTATGGTAAGCCACAATCATGACACAGTTACTGGAAGCAGTACATGTGTACTCTCCCTCTTGTTCTTCCACCTCAGTTCAGCTATTATAATATAAATGGGCTTTATATTGTCATATATTGCTGTTAAACGATATTTCCTGGCATATATTTTGTAAAATACACGGTGATTCAGCTACGTTGTTTCCACCCAGATGAACTGTGACAAAACCCTCATTAGACGACGTCCCACAACATTAGAGAGGCTCCACATGCTTTAACATATAGTCACTTTTTATTGCTACATTAATTGTAGAGGTACGGGTATCAACTTTGCTTTTTAGAATGGAACTATAGCAATTTCTGGTGCCAGTGTTCTTGAAGAAGCGAATTCAACGTCGTTTCATTCCGCGAAGTCTGATTATTACACTGAAGAGTCAAAGAAACTGGTACACCTGCCTAATATCGTGTGGGGCCCCGTGAGCACGCAGCGTACCTCAGCACAACATGGCATGGACTCAACTAACGGCTGAAGTAGTGCCGGAGGGAACTGACACCATGAATCCTGCAGGGCTGACCACAAATGCGTAAGAGTACAAGGGGGTGGAGATCTCTTTTGAAGAGTACTTTGCAAGGCATCCCAGACGTGTTCAATAATGTTTATGTCTGGGCAGTCTGGTGGCCAGCGGAATTGTTTAAACTCAGAAGAGTGTTCCTGGAGCAACTCTGTAGCAATTCTGGACGTGTGGGATGTCGCATTGTCCTGCTTGCATAGCCCAAGTCCGCCAGAATGCACAATGGACTTGATTCGATGGAGGTGATCAGACAGGATGCTTACGTAAGTGTCACTTGTCAGAGTCGTATCTAGACGTATCAGGGGTCCTGTATCACTCCTACTGCACACGCCCCACACCATTACAGAGCCTTCATATGCTTGAACAGTCCCCTGTTGACATGCAGGGTCCATGGATTCATGAGGTTGTCTCCATACCCGTACACGTCCATCCGATCCATACGATTTGACACGAGACTCGTCCGACCAGACAACATATTTCCAGTCATCAACAGTCCAGTGTCGGTGTTGACGGGCCCTGGCTAGGTGTAAAGCTTTGTGTCGTGTAGTCATCAAGGGTACGCGAGTGGGCTTTCGGCTCCGAAAGCCCGGATTTATTATGTTTCTTTGAATGGTTCGTAAGCTGACACTTGTTGATGGGGATATCGGAGGTTTGATATTTTACCGGATTCCTGTTATTCACCGTACACTCGTGAAATGGGCGTACGGGCAAAACTCCGGCTTTACCGTTACCTCGGAGATGCTGTATCCCTTCGCTCGTGCACCGACTGTAACAGCACGTTCATATGCACTTAAATTTTGATAGCCGTTGCAGCAGCAGCAACAGATCTAAAAACTGCGCCAGACACTTGTCTTACATGGTCGTTGCCGGTCGCAGCACCGTATTCTGCCTGTTTACCTATCTCTGTATTTGAATATGCATGCCTATACCAATTTCTTTGACGCTTCAGTGTAGTTTCGGAGTTATTACAAAACTTAGGAAATAGGATTTATCTGTCCTGAACATGAAACAGATTGCTGTCTTACCCGGATGTTTGTGATTTCATACCTTTATCAGAAATTAAGTCACGTGGGATTACATCCAAACGCAGCGTTGCTGCGCCGCGACACCAGTATGAAAGGATCACAGAAGTAAGTTAGTTACCCTTCAATCTGTGTCGTTCGCCTACGCTGAGTGCTGGTTAATTTGAAAACAATAAATTTATACCAAAAACCAAGAGAAACTAAATATGCCACTTCTTTATGGAAGATGCAGACAGAATGCTAAGAGAATATCTGAGCTGTACGCACAAAGATATCCCGACAGACGGTATCCGAAAACAATGACAATTCAGCGAATGTCCAAATAATTGTTATTGTAATTGAACTTTTAATACTACACAGATTGTAAGGAGCAACCTTCCAAGGATTATAGCGAATGAAATAGATGTTGTGGGAACTGTTGCACAAAATCCGCATGTTCACTTTTGAGAAATTGGGAGTACCTCTGGAAATAGTCAGCCCAGCATTGCTAGCATTTTGCACACGAACAGGTTTCATCCGTATAATGTGTCACTTCAGCAGCATATTTACCAGCGAAATTGCCAAAGACGTTTAGCATTCCATCTCTCTGTTCTGATGCGACATCAAGTAAGCAGGTTCTTTCTTATGAGAATTCTCTTTACCGATGAAGCTCAAGTTATGGGAAGTTTAATACAAGAGATATGCATTATTGCGTCACTGAGAATCCACACGACTGAGGCAGGTTGAACTTCCAAGGCAATAGAATCTGAACATTTGGTGCGGTATTACTGGAGGTTATTTGGGTGGTCCTAACTTCATTGCAGAAACTTAAATGCAGTGGTTCCCATCCTGGGCTTAATTACCCTCCTGAGGTGCAAAAAGGAATTTTCGTATGGCTAAGAACAACAGGTTTGAATTGTTTTCAGTCGTCAAACTAAATTACACTCAAAGAAAGGAAAAAAGACGACACATTACGAAAGATTTATGCAAATTGCTCAGAAAGTGGTATTTATAAAGGTGTCGACAGTAAATGCAAAACTGTAAACTCTGGCGGTCACCGTTATTACGTGGCTCACAGAAATGGGGCTGAGCACGCAGCGCCCCTTGTGTAGACTACAATTGACCTCTGTACACTAAAACGCCCGTTTGCAATGGTGTCTACCATATTCGGCCTGGAATCTCGTCGAATGAATTATAATTGTCTTCAGTGATGAGTCCCGCTTCGAAGTGAGCTCCCATGACCAGCAAATACGTATCTGAAGACGCGCCGAAGAGTGGTGCCGCCTGCCATACGGTCTTACAACCAAGAGTGGTGGTCTGGGGTATCGTTTCATTTCACATCAGGCCCCTGATTGGTTGTTTTTGTAGGGCATGTGAAGATGCTGATGTCTTCTTGCACACTGCAGTTACGTGCTCAGTCCAATATATATTTTCATCTATTATTACTCCTAGACTGTTTGCTGAAGGAGAGAAGTTGATATTTGTCAGCATTTAGGATTAAATATGGTAGGGATTAGGGATTCCCGATGTTTCTAGCTAATGGTCCTAGAGTCAGCAACAATTGCCACTTGAGTATTGGATGGACTGATCTTTAACCCTGCTTCTGTGCCCAATTTGAGAGTTCACAGGGATCACTATTGAGTTTCTCGATAGTTGTCTTCATGTTTAGTTAGATACAACTGGAGGTCATCAGCATCCATGTGGTATTTGCAGTAGGACAAAACTGATGAGCGATGAGGCACGCCTGATACTAAGCGCCTCCACTGTGACTTCATGATGCCGGACATGCTGGCGAGGCATCAGGTATGAGAAAAAGCATTGCACTACACTTCTTGAGAAATTTAAGATGCTAAGGTTGGGAAGTAAGATGTCGAACTCGACAGTTTGAAAGGCTTGACTGGAATCTAAGAATGGTATTTTATCCATCTTCAGGAACTGCAGTATTACATTATGAAACAAGAAGCAACCAGTTGCACATAACAAATTTAATTTCTTGATCGGTTTCGGGCACTTAGTGCCCTTCTTGAGAAGGCACTAACCTTCTGAAGAAGGGCTCTAAGTGCTCGAAACCGGTCGAGAAATTAAATTTCCTATATGCAACTGGTTGCTAATTATTTCATTATGGAATCTAAGGAGCACATAATAGTCACATCTTGTGCAACGAAAGCACTCTTCATTTCATCTGTGACCTTTATTAAGGCAGATGTTGTGCTGCGATGTTTACGGAAACCTGACTGGTATTCGTGTAGTAGCTTGATTGTAGTTAGGTTTACAGTACCAGGTTTCTTATGCCGTGTTTACCACAGTGTGGCCTTTAGCGCCACTGCTCGGTTCTCCTTCAGGTGGCAGACGGGACGTTTTGGCGCACTGTACGAGTGTTTGGTAACTTGGTAAGTTAGCTGCAGCGCGGTAGCGTCGTCTTTCAGGTGTAGTGGTTTCTCAATTTATAATACTTGAGCAGCGGTTCCATTGTTGCAGCTGGATGTTGTTCGTGTAGTGTCCCACAAAAACATTTCGATCGGTTGGTCCTTTCTTAAGTGTAGTTACACGATACATAATTTTTAGCCTACTGTTTGCAGCTTGCTGCCTCCCATACAGTGGTTAATCTGGCTTTAAAAAACTAGAAACCCGCCTCGATTGCGAAAAAAGCACCTAGTGTTGGGTGTTAACCCAGGTTTCGGTGTAGATAACTACACCTTCTTCAGAACAACAATAAAACCCACAAATGCCTAGGAAGACCTTTGTCAATGATTAAAAGAACACCATAGCTACACATTTATAAACGAAAAAGAAAACACAAACAGTACATATGCACAAAGTCAAAACCACTACTTAGGTTAATGGTGTACACTCCACCTCACACCGGCCTATGTTCGATGGGCCAAGACCCGCCATAAACTGCAGCTACAAACGGTCGCTCACTTATGCACATGCGCAAGACAAGGGAAGTTACCTGAATACGCATGTGCATACGACATATGAATACAAGAACGCTTATACATTAACCGCACACAGTTGCTTATGCTAGTAAAGAAACTTATATATGAAGCTACCTATGACAACAGGAGGAACTCTTAAAAACTATACCTTAAGTCAGTACTTAGCCGGGGGCTGGGGGGGGGGGCTGAGGGGACATAATCTAAAGACGTCGTGGTAATAAAGATATAGGGATAAAACGTGAGGTGTTCAATGGGCTAAAATCACCTTCATCGTAAAAAAATGAGGATAAAAAGAAAGAAGATGAACAGCTTGACCAACCGCGCTCACCAATCAGTGCGCGCATGTGATAATAGCTGCAGTTTATGGCGGGTCATGGCCCATCGAACATAGGCCGGTGTGAGGTGGAGCGTACACCATTAAGCTAAGTAGTGGTTTTGACTTTGTGCATATGTACTGTTTGTGTTTTCCTTTTCTTTTTCGTTTATAAATGTATAGCTATGGTGTTCTTTTAATCATTGACAAAGGTCTTCTTAGGCACTTGTGGGTTTTATTGTTGTTCTGAAGAAAGTGTAGTTATCTAGGCTGAAACCTGGATAACACATAACACTAGGTGCTTTTTTCGCAATCGAGGCGGGTTTTTAGTTTTTAATATATTAACCAATGATTCCTGATGCGCTGTGATGTTGAAGGTTCTTAGTCTGGATTTATTCGGTATATTTAGACTCCGTGACCTTTCGCTGGCACTTTCAGGATAAGGGTGATTTTTTTTATTGTGATTTCATTCCCCTGCCCCATATGGGCAGGGGAGGGCTGTCAGCGGCACAATCCGCCACTCTTCAGCCGCGTGACATGACAACTAAAACAAGAATAAAATGATACATACATAAGGAGATAAAAAAAGGGGAACATAAAACAGAGTAAGGGGAGAAAATGGAGGTAAAAATACACGGACACAGAGACGTTCATGGGGGACAGTTTAAAAAGTCACCATAAAGTTAAAAAACATTGTTGGCGATTCTTAAAACACAGAGAAGACACTGAATGCGCATGCACAGGTTAAAGGTCGGCCACAGTATTAAAAACACTTCGGAACAACACACTTAAAACCCACTTGGAGCACACACAACGAAGAATAAAACTGCTAGGTGGGACCTGCCGAGGGAAAGGTCAGAGAGGATGGAAAAGGAGGGGAGAAGGGTGACTTAACGTCAGTTAGATTTAAAAAATGCTTGTTGCACGGACACATTTGGGTATCAGTCTGAGGAGCCATGTACAGCAGAGGTGTTGCCTTCCAAATTAGCTTTGACATGGACACTTCGACCCACTATTTATAGGTATGCTCAATGGAGTGGTGAGGCTTAAGCCTTGACAGCGCTGAACAGGCGTGCAGCATGGGTCAAGCGCAGGACAGGTGGCGCCAGAGGGCCAAGTGTGTGTAGTTCCTATGCGATCTGGTAGAGGACACTAGCTGAAGGACACTGAGCTGCAGTCAAAACACTTTCTTTATTATTTGCAGTTCTTTTTATTTAATTTTCTAATTGTTTATTAATTATTGTTATAATCGTGCTTAGTAATGAGAGTGAATGAAGGTCCGAATATGAAATACCGTTTTATGTAACGCTTTTACACTATACATTGAGGTAACTGACCTCTGAGGAATGTTCGAGAATAACGTATGTGTTAGTCATTTGTATCGGGGAATTTATTATAAACTATTTCATCAGTTTGTGGTGCTGGGGCCATGAGATCATGATTTCGTTGAAGTAGTATAGCTAAGATGGAATTAATTTTATATTTTTGGGTTTTAAAAATTTATTTATGTTCATTTACTATTTAGATTAAGTGACAAACGTTGATTGGTTCCGTATATATGCATGGGATTGAGCGGGTTAGATGGTGCTTTCCGACTGGCTGTGATGCTTCTCTGCCAATCAGAAATTACAATATTCGCGCGTATTTAGGGAACTAGAAACTTCTTTTGTGTAGAGAAACGAGTAGAATCGGGGCTTGGAACTCATAGTGATCAGATCTATTGATAGGTGATCCGATGAGAATTATTAATATTGTCATATTAAGATAGCAATATGTCCGAGAAGTGCCATAAAGTATGGAAGAGAGTTCGATTTAATGATGCACGGTATGAATTTCAGAATTTCTGGTGGCCTTTTAAATAACTATATTCAACGTGGCGTGTTGCTTACTCGCGAACGCGAATATTTTGTTACATGAGTGTGAATATAGCAATATTTGAGCGAGATATTCTTAAAGATACTACCCATTTTAAACTTTCTGTGAAGAATAGCTAATAATTACCATAAACTGGCTACGGTTATGAATGTTGCGTGCATGTGGACTTCTCAGACTTTGTAAGTTTAAAGTAAGGCTTGGTATTAACTGGTGTACGAAAGCTTACAGTAATAGAAGGAAATTTTAGCATATAAATACTGTCATTTGACTGTTACTACCCTTGCACCCACAAATCAATTTTTAGTGCGACTTTTGGTTTCGAGGTGTATAGCTGTTATTCTTTCTATAACTTGTTCCGGCTATGAACTCTATTTTAGTAACTTCAAGGAGGCGTTCGTGTGAGAAGACACAAGGTGAGTGGAACTTAATTCGCAGCAGCTCCGCACCGCTCCGCCGCAGTGGGTTTATGTGACCGCAATTATCGATTTTCTCTGTTACTGTTAGCTTGTTTGCCGGCCGGTATGGCCGTGCAGTTCTAGGAGCTTCGGTCTGGAACAGAGCGACCGCTACGGTCGCAGGTTCGAATCCTGCCTCGGGCATGGATGTATGTGATGTCCCATAGTGCTCAGAGCCATTTCTTTGTTAGCTTGTTTACGGTCTTGCAGTTTGGAGATACTATTTTATGTTAAGTCACAGATACACCTACTGCTGGAGCTGATTCCCTGAAATCTTGTAGCATAAAGACTTCAATCAACGAATACCTGTACAGCTGAAGCGGACGTTTCACCCATGAACTTTTTAGGAGGTATGTGAGGTGAATGGCTCAGCAACGCCGTCATCTGTAGTTGGTCCGATGAAAGAGAGCTTTTGTAAAGGTCTAGTATGGGCAAGATGAGTAACTGAACAAGTAAACTAAAAGACATATTTTCAGAAGGTACTCCATCATATTCACCAGCCCATTTAACAGTAATTTACACTGTACACATTCTCCGTTCATAAGATAAAGAATACAAGCCAACTCACCTAGAGCGTCACCTTTCTGGCTCAAGTGGAAACAGTCCTGCGACAGAACAGTGAAGTCGGTTCGAGGACCACTGGAGGTGTTCACCGTCAGAAAAGAAGCGTTCAGCAGGAACGGCTGCGCTACCACGGTGAAATCTTCCATTCCCGCGTACCTTTTATCAATTGCCTGTTAATAACAAGAGAGAGAGACTTAAAACTGCACACATCTTAGCTAGGCAGTTGATCCTAGGACATGTAAATAGAGCTTTGTGGCTTCAAGTACAGTTTCTTACCCAGCTTACCGAACATTCCACTGCTTTTCATATCCTACAAAGGGGCATGTCTCATATGGTTGCTTCTGTCCAATACAACAACTCAGCTTAGAATTATACTCAACTATCAACATGGTAACACATTTGACAAGATACCAGAGAGAGAAGTTTACAACGTTTGGAAAACTTATTATGCCCAATAGTTCACGGACAGAAAAGCTTTCCATTGTAATACTCAACTGTTTCATTTTATGTCAAATAAATGTGATGCACGATTAGAAAATGATCGTCTTGACTCCCACCGAACCACCGAACGCTGACGCACGTCAGTTGTCTCGCAGCTATCATCGTCATTGGTTTACGTCTGTGGAAAAACACTCAAAACCGGTTTTTAATTTGAACGCATTCTTACTAGTTAAAACTAGTTTTTAATGAGCCACTTCGTCAAAACGCGTTTTGCCTAGTTAAAACTAGTTTTAACTGACTTTCGCTTTTGACCAGCAGTAAACTCTAGTTGTAACTAAGGCTATCAGTATCAACTAGTTTCAACAAGAAAAAGAATGAAGGTGGCTTCAGATTCAATGCACGCCACTGTAGAAAACAGTGACAATATTATTATACCGATTCCTGTTATTTATAGAGCAAAAGCAGATCTCCCCAATATTATTGGAGTTGTTCTTCAGAAAGATGAACACGGCTTGCACAAGATTGGAACGAAATATGGGATACTCGACAAATTGTATTGCACGTATGAATTTCTGAATTGATTTCAATAATTAAGGACCAATGTCAGACATATTCATTACTTCATTGATTTAATGCTCTGAAAATGTTGCTAGCTATTCAAGTAATTAATTAATATTTTAAGTTTTATTATTTACATTGTAATATATTATATAATACGTATTATATACCCAATTGCCTTTCAAACAAGTTAATTAAATGTTCTCTTCTAGATCCGAATTCGACGTGTCCAAAGAGAAATTCTTGGGGTGGAAGACGTGCCAGAGACAAAGGTATTATTAAGAACTGCTGCCAAGATGGCAGTCTTAGCATCAGGACAAGAATTTGTTCACTGTGTGTGTAAGAAGGCATGTATTTCAAAAAGGTGCTTTTGTAGGAAAAAAGCAAACCTTTCTAACTCGAAGTGTTATGACAGTTTGCCTTGCAATAACAAATAATCAAAATATAATTGTTAATTTTTTTCGTACGTTTCTCTTTCATTAAGGCTGTAGCAACTATTGTCAAATGTATGAGTAATTAATAAACTTATATTGTATGATTATTTTGTTTCTACTTCCATAATTAATACTGTTAATATGGCTTTGTAATGTTCCTTCGGTGTATGGTTATTATTGTATTGCTGTAGTTAATATTAATGACTTAGATGTATGATCAATATTCTCAATAAATATTGTATTGCACAATACAAAAATGCTATTTTTCATTTCAATCAACATGTAGTTGCTCTTAATTTTAATATTTTCCCCTAAATAATTTAGTGAAAATTAGTTCTGTCAGGTTTAGTTAGAATGCATTCTTACTAGTTGATACTGATAGCCTTAGTTACAACTAGAATTTACTGCTGGCCAAAGGCGAAAGTCAGTTAAAACTAGTTTTAACTAGGCAAAACGCGTTTTGACGAAGTGGCTCAGTTTTTACTAGTAAGAACGCGTTATAACTAAAAACGGGTTTTGGCTGTTTTATATATATATATAAACGCTCGGTAATCTTCCATATATATATATATATATATATATATATGGAAGATTACCGAGCGTTTATTTTATTACCGGCAATTCCTCGGTCACAATAAGGGCATAGTGGACAAATTTCTATTTACTGTGTGAAATATTGTAATTACAACAAAATATACTGCAAGAGCGTTCATCTTGATCATAACATCAATCAGAATGATAGCAGCAAATCGAGGGAATCGTCTCAGATTAGATTCTTCCTTGGCTATAACACCGTCTGATAACACCCGATGCGAATACTACTCTAGAAAACACAATTAACGTGTTCTTCGCTAATGAGGTCCCAGTTGGTGTGTCATCAACAAAATTTCTCGCCTTTTTTAAGTACAGCATGGAGCTGATCATATTAAAGATAAGGTTAAGAGAAAACTGGAGCGGGAGTCATAGCGCAAGATGTAGTCAGTAATTCAATTAGAATAAAAATGTTTAATTTTCCATTTAAACAGTTCATTTTATGTTAGGAGATGTTGGAATATTTCTGACAAATAGCAGCCATCTTGACTGCTACGTTGACCGGTTGTGACAAATAACTCCACATCATTTCTATTCTATTACGATCGCATAATGTAGCGGGCCATTCAAGGTGAGATAAGGTACCAGAGCGTTCTCCAAACTAGGAACATTGTGTGCAGTCCTGTGAACATAGCTGTTGGCACCTTGGAATACAGGGGTGTCCACTGCTTACTCATCACGAAGCCATGTAACAAACGGCAATACTTGCTCATCACGAATACTGTATTTATATAAACACCGAAGCTAAGACGAAATGGCTGCAGGAAAAATGTGAAGACATCGAAAAAGATATGATTGTCGGGAAGGACAGACTCAGCATACAGGAAAGTCAAAACAACCTTTGGTGACATTAAAAGCAACGGTGGTAACATTAAGAGTGCAACGGCAATTCCACTGTTAAATGCAGAGGAGAGAGCAGATAGGTGGAATGAATACATTGAAAGCCTCTATGAGGGTGAAGATTTGTCTGATGTGTTAGAAGAAGAAACAGGAGTCGATTTAGAAGAGATAGGGGGTCCAGTATTAGAATCGGAATTTAAAAGGGCTTTGAACGACTTACGGTCAAATAAGGCAGAAGGGATAGATAACATTCCATCAGAATTTCTAAAATCATTGGGGGAAGTGGCAACAAAACGACTATTCACGTTGGTGTGTAGAATATATGAGTCTGGCGATATACCATCTGACTTTCGGAAAAGCATCATCCACACAATTCCGAAGACGGCAAGAGCTGACAAGTGCGAGAATTATCGCACAGTCAGCTTAACAGCTCATGCATCGAAGCTGCTTACTAGAATAATATACAGAAGAATGGAAAAGAAAATTGAGAATGCGCTAGATGACGATCAGTTCGGCTTTAGGAAAAGTAAAGGGACGAGAGAGGCGATTCTGACGTTACGGCTAATAATGGAAGCAAGGATAAAGAAAAATCAAGACACTTTCATAGGATTTGTCGATCTGGAAAAAGCGTTCGACAATATAAAATGGTGCAAGCTGTTCGAGATTCTGAAAAAAGTAGGGGTAAGCTATAGGGAGAGACGGGTCATATACAATATGTACAACAACCAAGAGGGAATAATAAGAGTGGACGATCAAGAACGAAGTGCTCGTATTAAGAAGGGTGTAAGACAAGGCTGTAGCCTTTCGCCCCTACTCTTCAATCTGTACATCGAGGAAGCAATGATGGAAATAAAAGAAAGGTTCAGGAGTGGAATTAAAATACAAGGTGAAAGGATATCAATGATACGATTCGGTGATGACATTGCTATCCTGAGTGAAAGTGAAGAAAAATTAAATGATCTGCTGAACGGAATGAACAATCTAATGAGTACACAGTATGGTTTGAGAGTAAATCGGAGAAAGACGAAGGTAATGAGAAGTAGTAGAACAGCGAGAAACTTAACATCAGGATTGATGGTCACGAAGTCAATGAAGTTAAGGAATTCTGCTACCTAGGCAGTAAAATAACCAATGACGGACGGAGCAAGGAGGACATCAAAAGCAGACTCGCTATGGCAAAAAAGGCATTTCTGGCCAAGAGAAGTTTATTAATATCAAATACCGGCCTTAATTTGAGGAAGAAATTTCTGAGGATGTACGTCTGGAGTACAGCATTGTATGGTAGCGAAACATGGACTGTGGGAAAACCGGAACAGAAGAGAATCGAAGCATTTGAGATGTGGTGCTATAGACGAACGTTGAAAATTAGGTGGACTGATAAGGTAAGGAATGAGGAGGTTCTACGCAGAATCGGAGAGGAAAGCAATATGTGGAAGACACTGATAAGGAGAAGGGACAGGACGATAGGACATCTGCTGGCACATGAGGGAATGACTTCCATGGTACTAGAGGGAGCTGTAGAGGGCAAAAACTGTAGAGGAAGACAGAGATTACAATACGTCAAGCAAATAATTGAGGACGTAGGTTGCAAGTGCTACTCTGAGATGAAGAGGTTAGCACAGGAAAGGAATTCGTGGCGGGCCGCATCAAACCAGTCAGTAGACTGATGACCAAAAAAATAAACACTGCATCCCTAATAAGTTGGCCTAAGACATTACACAAAAATGCCCCCGCGACAATAAGAGCCACCTCCGTCCTGAACAGCACTCTACATTGGCTCAACGCCCCATTGGTCATGGAAATGGTGGGAACCATCTCAACGCTAACTCAATAGAGGTCTAGACGTGTACATACTGTCTATTGATAGGGGAGAACATTCGCCGTGATATATTTGTACTGGATGTCAGTTTTTAGTAATAAACACGACTGTTTTAGCCACTTTATGAGAAGGAAGCAGTCGCCGACGAAATTTGTCATGCATGGGCCTACTGACGCAAGAGCAAACTGGAATAACGGCATTAAAGAAGTAAGAACTCTGAATTTGGAGTATTCAAAGAGTAACATGAGACCTCTCCCATTTATTTATTTATTTATCTATTTATTTATTTATGCATTTATTTCTCCTGACACCACTACAGCTTTCAGGTCCACTCTTACATCTCACTAGTCACCCGTATTGGTCTGACATCACAACACACATAAGAGGATGGTGTTATAAGTACCTGGCCTGACCGAGAGATGGCAGTGGTTGTTGAAAAATATCTCTGGATTAGAAAGTATACGATGTATGAAGCATTTGTTTCAAGTTTGAAGACGTCACATTGTTTAGTAGTATTTGTTTGGCAACCATCGATAGTGAACGTTGTCAGTGAACTTGTGAAAATGGAGAAACATAGAGGGATGACCATCCTGGCCGTCATGCGCTGTAGCCATTTCTCGGGGTGCACTCAGCCTCGTGATGCCAATTGAGGAGTACTCGACCGAGTAGTAGCGGCTTCTGTCACAGAAAACCATCATAACGACTGATAGAGCGGTGTGCTGGCCACAGGCCCCTCCTATCCGCATCCTCACCTGAGGATGACACGGCGATCGGATGGTCCCGATGGAGCACTTGTGGCTTGAAGACGGAGTGTTTTGTTTATTTAATTTGAGGTATATAGTATAAAGAAGTGAACGATCCTTAAGGAAACAAATAGTAATCAAAATAGAGAATACAACTAACCGTAAATTATTTCAGTGAGAGTTTTCTCTAATAATGAAGCTGATAAAAGAACTTCTTGTCTACGTAAGTATCTCCCCACCGTTAGTAATATTTTGCCTGCAATGATCATTGGCTTCCTACTATAGTTCACAGATAGTAAGTGCTTTTGCGAACCAGTTGTTGCCAAAACATTTAATATCACTTCTTTGTTGTTCTTGTCAAAGCACTGGTACAATGCTTGGTAAAGTATATTACTGTCTCGGGTCCTATAATCAAAAATAGAATTTCAGTATCTAGTAAAGTGAATACCAATCGTTAACTTTCTTTATGAACAATGCTATCACTTGGTACAACTTTGCCTAATTAAGCTGGCGATCGTTTCTTTTTAAGTAATTGCGGAACCTTGGTTCGATTCCCATTTGTTTTGCTACTACTTTAACCATTAGTAAACAGTCATGACCATTTCTAATTCCTTTCACAGGTGTAACATTATCGGTACACTGCTAATTTCGTAGTAGCCAGTAGTGTAACATGCTCTTCCCAACCACGGAGTGAGGTGGCGCAGTGGTTAGCACAGTGGACTCGCATAAGAGAGGACGACGGTTCAATCCCGCGTGCGGCCATCCTGATTTAGGTTTTCCGTGATTTTCCCTAAATCACTCCAGGCAAATGCCGGGATGGTTCCTTTGAAAGGGCACGGCCGACTTCTTTCCCCGTCCTTCCCTAATCCGATGAGACCGATGACCTCGCTGTTCGGTCTCTTCCCCCAAACAATCCAATCCATGCTCTTCCCAAATACATTTTCAGTTTGTTTCATTACTGCAGCAGTTCGGTTATCTCTGCAAGGTGGAATCGTTTTCTAAATAATTACACAATTCCCCTTTAATACACGTGTCTGGAGTGCGAGAGGGTTTAAACTCGACAACCTGAGCTACACCTTCGAAAGATATGAAAGTCGGAACCTTGTCGAGGGCACTTACCACGTCCAGGTCGACCTGCTGCCAGCGGGACATGATGTCGAAGAACTGCTGCCGCTGCGCCTGGAAGCGCGACCCCATCAGGCAGGGGCACTCCACGTGGTGCGTCAGCCAGCACCTCCCGGGCATGTCTTCGGCTTCCACCAGGATCCTCAGATCTGTCAACACGCAGACACTCTCATTCTACACTTTGCTCCCACAATTTAAGTTCTTCAGTTACTATCAACATACGGAAAAGTGAAAAAAATACGCCACTTTGATTATTCCACCATCTTTTTATCGATTATGGACTTTGTAACGCTGGAAATGCATATCCTCCTATTTCCATCTATTGTACTATAAATTTGTTTTCCTTATTTTTGTTACCTGAATATATGACATTTCTGTGTCTTTACATGTTGTAATTGTTTTACTATATATATATATATGCATTTATGTCGATGTATAATTGGTTTGTTTCGTAAATATTATTTGTATTTTTACGCTGGGTCTTGCCTAGGGAAAACTGCTATCGAACGATTACATCGATAGGTCGTGTGAAGAATCAAAGTGTGTAGGATCTTTGGTAGTGTTAACTCTGCCGCGTGGAGCGCGGGCAGAGAGAGTCTGGCTGGGGTAGCGAGTGCAGCAGGTGTGTTGTGTGAAGCTCCCGCGAGTTGCCGCGCTTTCGGGGTTTGGCAGCATGTAATTGCGCTCGACTTGCGATGATAGTTTCTGACATGGTGTCGCGGACGGGAAGCATTAGCTAGCGCACATCAAGAGCCCGTTTCGTCTGGTGACCGTGTCGAGAAGAAGGCGCGCCAACATCCAGCTTCTGCAACAGCGACGGCCGACAATGAGTGACTGTCGCCACCTCCTCGATCGACGGCTTCAAACCTTCAATCAACCAACAAGGAAGACAGGAAGCACGTAAAGTTTTACAACTGTATGGCAGACCTCAGCTTTTCCAACTTTTAAAATTGTTGCATCACAAAATTACAGCTACTTAGCATGAACCTTTGTTGCTCATTGTCCCAATTGCATTACCAAGCAGGGTCCCTTCCTTTTCCAGAATGAACCCGAGTGTCGTTCAAATTCAGACGCTAGCATAAAAATACAATCATTCAATTTCGCTGCTTTAATTTCAAAGATCAGTTAAAGTATTCATAGCTGGCTACAATAGTTAGATTACTCTAGCACAAATTAAGAGTGCGAGTTTTGTTACCGTAATTTAGCTTACCTGTGACTGCAGCTCAGCTTGGTACGTACTAAATTTTACTACTGTTAATTGTTCAAAATCATTTAATTCAAATTCAAAATTAAATCTCTTATTTCTAAATTGCGTAGATTCAAGTAGCTTTTGAAATGATTGTTGAGGTAGTCCAAGACTAACCGTATTTTACTGAATTTCGATGTGCTTCAGAAAGAAAGCTCACTATTAACTTCAGTCACTAAATTAACTTTCGATTTTCCGGTTTTATTAATTCTTTTGCTAAATTAAGTCAGAGTGTAGCGAAATTTATTACTTCTGACAAACTTTCAGTTTTCACACTACGCTTGTCAACCTTCAGTTGCCACACTTCTAGTGCTAATTATATGTGTAATAATCTTTCTTTTTCAGTTACTATAGTAATTGTCCTTAGGACTGGCGACCGTAATTTCCCCCAAATCTCAAATATCTAATTACCGCTAGTTGATTGTTAACGTAACGGCCGCACATTTACTTTCTTTATTAACTTTACCCCTTTTCAAAATTAATTTCCACCAGTTTCATTAGTATTTTTCCTTTCATTTAGATGTAACCCTTTCCTCCCTCTTTACCGACAAATTAACTTCGGTGACGATTGCTTTTCCCAAATTCCCATTAGGTACACGCGGTTTCATTTTTCACTGTCATTAAGGTCGATAAGTGAGGGGGAGGTTACAACTTGAACACCATGATAATACGTAACCATTAAAGGTTCGGTTTTAGGGAACCCCAAAAAGTTAAAGGAAGAAACGCTGAACTCCGTTATTAAATGTTCTTTACAACGAAAGATCCATGGTACTCTCACAGTTTAACTCTAATGTCAGTGGTGTTTAGAAACGGCTTATATCTCTAAAATTGTGTGTTATGGGTCCCCTGTACAGAAACGCAGCTGAGTTAATCCTTCTCTTAACTATCGGGTGGCTATGATTAAAGTGAATCTACGCACAGAGTTCCAGTGAGCGCTGTAATTACCGTAAGGCAGCAAAAGTTGGGAAATATTCTACGGCGTTAATGCGGAACCGATTTACTCTGGAAACAGAGTAGTTAGAATTATGGATACCAGGTGTGAATCCGGCGCTGTGAATGCAAGAACCAAAGGTCAAACAATTGAGAGCAAATGTTAATTTTATTATTAACCGCTGCTTACGCAGTTTGTTCAACATGAGCACTGAAGATGATGACGAGATGCTGCAGCCATACAACGACGTCAGCAACAATTCCTCGCAGAAGTTCCGACCTTCAGATCAGTTGTTGTTTGTTACTGTGGTCTTCAGTCCGAAGACTGGTTTGATCTAGCTCTCCATGCAACTCGATCATATGCGAGTTTCTTCATCTCCGAATAACTACTTCAACCTACACACTTCTTAATCTGCTTACTGTATGTATCTCTTCGTCTCCCTCTACCCTTTTTATCCCCGCTCCCCACTTCCCTCCAATACTAAATTCGCAATCCGTTGATATTTCAGCAATTGCCCTAATAACCGATCCCTTCTTTTAGTAAAGTTGTGCCACAAATTTCTTGTCTCCCCAATACTGTTCAGTTCCTCCTCATTAATTACATGAAATACCCATCTAACCTTCAACAGCCTTCTGCTAGCCCACACTTCGAACGCTTCTATTCTCTCGTCGTCTAAACTATTTATCTTCCATCTTTCACTTCCATAAAAGGCTACATTCCTCATAAGTACCTTCATAAAAGACTTCCTTAACACTTAAATCTATATTTGACGTTAACAAATTTCTCTTCTTCAGAAAAGCTTTTCTCGTCATTCCCAGTCTACATTTTGTAGCCCATCTACTCCCGTCGTCATCGCTTATTCAGCTGCCCAAATATAAAACTCATCTACTTCTGTAAGTGTCTCATTTCCAAATCTAATTCCCTTAGCATCACTTGATTTACTTCTGCTAAATTCCATTATCTTTGTTCTGCTTTTGTTGATGTTCCTCTTATATCGAGCTTTCAAGACACTGTCCATTCCGTCCAGTTGCTCTTCCAAGCCCTTTGGCGTCCCTGACTGAATTACACTCCTGGAAATTGAAATAAGAACACCGTGAATTCATTGTCCCAGGAAGGGGAAACTTTATTGACACATTCCTGGGGTCAGATACATCACATGATCACACTGACAGAACCACAGGCACATAGACATAGGCAACAGAGCATGCACAATGTCGGCACTAGTACAGTGTATATCCACCTTTCGCAGCAATGCAGGCTGCTATTCTCCCATGGAGACGATCGTAGAGATGCTGGATGTAGTCCTGTGGAACGGCTTGCCATGCCATTTCCACCTGGCGCCTCAGTTGGACCAGCGTTCGTGCTGGACGTGCAGACCGCGTGAGACGACGCTTCATCCAGTCCCAAACATGCTCAATGGGGGACAGATCCGGAGATCTTGCTGGCCAGGGTAGTTGACTTACACCTTCTAGAGCACGTTGGGTGGCACGGGATACATGCGGACGTGCATTGTCCTGTTGGAACAGCAAGTTCCCTTGCCGGTCTAGGAATGGTAGAACGATGGGTTCGATGACGGTTTGGATGTACCGTGCACTATTCAGTGTCCTCTCGACGATCACCAGTGGTGTACGGCCAGTGTAGGAGATCGCTCCCCACATCATGATGCCGGGTGTTGGCCCTGTGTGCCTCGGTCGTATGCAGTCCTGATTGTGGCGCTCACCTGCACGGCGCCAAACACGCATACGACCATCATTGGCACCAAGGCAGAAGCGACTCTCATCGCTGAAGACGACACGTCTCCATTCGTCCCTCCACTCACGCCTGTCGCGACACCACTGGAGGCGGGCTGCACGATGTTGGGGCGTGAGCGGAAGACGGCCTAACGGTGTGCGGGACCGTAGCCCAGCTTCATGGAGACGGTTGCGAATGGTCCTCGCCGATACCCCAGGAGCAACAGTGTCCCTAATTTGCTGGGAAGTGGCGGTGCGGTCCCCTACGGCACTGCGTAGGATCCTACGGCCTTGGCGTGCATCCGTGCGTCGCTGCGGTCCGGTCCCAGGTCGACGGGCACGTGCACCTTCCGCCGACCACTGGCGACAACATCGATGTACTGTGGAGACCTCACGCCCCACGTGTTGAGCAATTCGGCGGTACGTCCACCCGGCCTCCCGCATGCCCACTATACGCCCTCGCTCAAAGTCCGTCAACTGCACATACGGTTCACGTCCACGCTGTCGCGGCATGCTACCAGTGTTAAATACTGCGATGGAGCTCCGTAGGCCACGGCAAACTGGCTGACACTGACGGCGGCGGTGCACAAATGCTGCGCAGCTAGCGCCATTCGACGGCCAACACCGCGGTTCCTGGTGTGTCCGCTGTGCCGTGCGTGTGATCATTGCTTGTACAGCCCTCTCGCAGTGTCCGGAGCAAGTATGGTGGGTCTGACACACCGGTGTCAATGTGTTCTTTTTTCCATTTCCAGGAGTGTACAATGTCATCGGTAAACCTCAGTTTTTGTTTCTTCTCCCTGGACTTTAATTCCTCCTCCAATTTTTTTCTTTTGTTTCCTTTACAGCTTGAATAGCATCGGGGATAGGCTATATTTTACCCCGGCTACCTTCCGAATATCAAAGAGAGTATTCCAGTCGACACTCAAAAGCTTTCATTGTGTCTACAAATACTACAAATGTAGGTAGCCCTTTCCTTAACCTATTTTCTAAGATACGTTGTAGGGTGAGTATTGCCTCGCATGTTTATACATTTCTCCGGAATCCAAACTGATCTTCCTCGAGGTCGGTTTCAACCAGTCTTTCCATTCTTGTGCATGGAATTCGTGTTAGTACTTATTAAACTGATATTTAG
The DNA here is from genome assembly GCF_023864275.1 of Schistocerca cancellata. Classification (NCBI taxonomy): domain Eukaryota; kingdom Metazoa; phylum Arthropoda; class Insecta; order Orthoptera; family Acrididae; genus Schistocerca; species Schistocerca cancellata. Next base: position 1,084,989,219 of record NC_064626.1, read on the forward strand.
GTAATACACACACCTGCCAGGAACTGCTATCTTTGTAATTTGAATTATTACACACATCATGAAGTCTGAGTGTATTTCGCCTTTATCACACCAGATAGTAAAGTTTGGTCGTGGCTGGCTCTCCCAAGGCTATCAGTATTTCTGACGGAATATCATCTACCCTCGGGGTCTTGTTCCGACTTAGTTCTTTCAGAGATTTGTCAAATTCTTCTCACGGATATGATATCTCCCACCTCATCTTCATCCACGTCCTCTTCCTCTTCTATAACATTGTCTTCATGTTCGTCTTCCTTCTATAGATCCTCTATATACTCCTTCCACTTTTAAGCTTTCCCTTCTTTGCTTAGGACTGGTTTTACATCTGAGCTCTTATTATTCATACAGCTGCTTCTCTTTGCGCCAAAGGCCTCTTTAGTTTTCCCGTAGCCATCATCTGTCTTTCCCATAGTGAAATACGTTTCCAAATCCTTACATTTGCCATCTAGCCATTTCCGCTTAGCCAGTTTGTACTTCCTGTGAATCTCACTTTATAAACGTTTGCGTTCAGATCAGTTAGCGATCCAGAGTGTTCCTGGTAAACGAGTTCTTTTAGGTATTCCCTGAGCCAAAAGTCACATGGATTCAGATCAGATGATCAGGCGGGGCATGCATCAGAAAAACCTCTGGAGGTAACACGTTCGTGGAAAGTTTAATTAAGCAGGTCTTTCACTTGGCGAGAGGCATGAGGTGTTGCCCTGTCTTGCATGAAAACAGTGGTTTCCACACAGTTACGGTCTTGCAAAGCAGGAACTACATGCTACACAAGAAAGTGTCGCTAACGTGCTGACGTCACGATACAGCTGACAGGCCCCCTTGTTATATTCTCTTCAGAGAAGAACGGACCCAGAATAAAGGTTCTTGTCAATTCATGCCACACAGTCACATACAGCGAGTGGTATGGCTTTTCGTACCCAACAGCCGTTTACTAGTAGCCGAAATTCGGCATTTCTGTATATTCACTGCACCCTGTAATGTGCCTCGTCACTCCACAGAAAATTTTCCGGTCACACGTCATCAACATCGATCCGTGCCAGGAACCGAAGAGCAAATTCAGAAGGCACCATGAGGTTACTGCACCGTGTGGACCATGTACGGGTACCAGTGTAAAGTAGAGCTAACTTCCTGCACTATTAAGCGAGGGATGCACAAGTGGCAGGTGCTGCCTGGTCAGTTACGGCGATAGTAATCTCCGTAATCACCGGGACAAAACCCCTGCCTCTTCCTGGTGCCACACCAAGCTCACCCGTGTTTTCGTATTTCATTGACATCCTCTTTAAACCAGGTGACAGACGACAGCAAGAATATCGAAGAAAAAAAAAAAAAAAACGTCGCCGTAAGATTTGACTTAGGTCGAAACACACAAATAATATGCCTTGATTAATGCCACAAATCCTTTAAAAGACTAATTGTCAATTACGTGCATATGAGAAGTGAATGAGAGGAAAACACATCGGCAAGATTCGTAGAAATCACATAGTCGGTGGTAGGCATGTTACGTACATTGTCAAACAAATCGATGGTAGATAAAAAAAGATCATGACAAACAGCTACCAGGGCAACAGACACTGACTACAGAAATCAAGCCTCTCGCAAACGCAAAGGAACTGGAAAGAAACAAGCAAAACCGAGCGTCGAAGAAGAAAAACAGACTCTTCAGACACACTCGAGTCGTACAAGGCAAAACAAAGCGAAAACAGCAGTGTGGAAACAGGAAAAACACGGGGAACAAGAAGAGCCGTGGAAACTCCGCAAAGAAAATGAAACTGTTGAGCAGGAAACAAAGAAAATCTAGGAAGCTTCGCAGAAGATCAGATCTCCAATAACGAAGGAAAATAGGACGATCTACCAATACTACGCGACACAGGTGACTGGACCGCCGACAGGTCACAGAATCAATAGAGCAACGTTGCTTAATGTGATCGTGGAAGTAAACCAGTAGTATCAACGTGACCCAAACCCGATAAGAAAATATCCGTTTAAGGAAGTGCCCCACGTTGAAACACAGAGACATATCCTCCAGCCAGACCTTTTATTTAGCCACGGTAAACATATTCGGGATGCAAAGTAAAGTTAGTATAAGATGTATGAAGTAATATTTCTGTAGCGTGGGTTGATATTGCTTTACTATAGGAGGTGTCCCCTGGAAGACTAAACGTGGCACATCTAAACAAAATGAAAGGAAACTTTTATAATGATAACAGCAATGGCACTGATATTTTGACAAAGATAAAAATACTAGGAAACGGTCTCGAAATAGCTTGTGAGACAGAAAGAATTCTGATCATTAATATTTATGCTCCAACTGGGAATCAAAACTGAGAAAATCGAAAGACTTTCTGTAGAACCGTTTTAGCAGGTATATCGGAGCAAACTTACGGCAACATACTACACCGCGATTTTTAGTTCATATTATCACCTAAAGATTAAACTTCAAATAACAGTAAAGTGAGGAATTTAACTATCGTCTTATACGCAACCTGCGTTTAAGGGACTCGTGCTATGTAATTAAAGATACTAGGATAGATAACCTTTTATAACATACAAGCCAGTTACCATAATTCACAGGATATATGTAAGCAACGAAGTAAATGATCAGCTGACTACAGAGGAGGTATGGCACCTACCGTTCTCGGACCGTAACGCTTACAAGGTTAATGTCGGTCTAAAACTTCAGAAAACAAACAGGGAATGGAATTACTGGAAACAACAACAGTTTTAAAAGTTATGTAAGTAGCAAAGGAAGTGTCTCACACTCTGAACTCAAGTAAAAGGCGGGTGAACGGTTGTGGTAATATCAGTGAATGGTGCTTGAGTGCCCGAAGCGCGAATACGTAAAACGTTGGTACCGTTGTCAAGATTAGCTAGGTAATGGCAAAATGTAACAAAGAAGATCTTTTCCAAAACAATGAGAGCTCTTCATAGCAAACGAGATGTGCTCTAGAACGCTAACGAAGCTACGACGGCAAAAGTAAAAATATTAAAACTGGCGAGGCAGTGAACCGCGAGTTTCCAAGTAAGGGCGAAAGAGGATTTAATATCGAAACAGGAAACCACATCCACTTTGCACACAGTCAAAGAAATGAGGTAGACAAAGAAAAAAGTTTGTAAAAACGAAGGTTGTGAGAATACACCAGAGCCAAAAGGAAGTATTGTAAGTCAATGCAAATCACTTATCAGACTTATTTTCAGAAGACCAAACCGATGAACAAGAAGATGAGAAATTACTGACGTACATACGCAGAGACGTAAGCGAAGAAGGAAACGCCACGCCGACGTACCACTAACAGAAAAAGAGACTCTAGATGCGATAAAGAAAAGTAGCAAAATGAAATCTGCTGGCCTGTCGAATTTTAAATAACTTACAGAGACATTCTGAAACAGCCGCAATTATAAGTATTCAAGAAGAAGTTACGTATGGTCTCAGTTCCATCACAAATGCAAGAAAGGATAATAGTAGAAATCCGAAAAGAAAGACAGTACAGATTTCGAAAATTATACATCGTTGTCCTTGTTGTATTCAGACTACAAAATATTTAGCTGTATAGTAGCAATCAGACTGACAACAATCGCGAATAGCACACAAAACTTGCGTGGGTCGAGCAGAACTGCACAGAGCACAATAACGAACATCAGGGACAGCATAGCAGTATTAAGCGCTGCGAGATTAAAATTTGCCATTACTTCACACAGCATTGATCATGTCACCCACCAACACCTAAATAGATTAAAAATAATGAGAATATGTGGTGACACTTGTCTATTCTTTCGATTCTTGCGAAATTGATCTATTACTGTCCGCCGTACTTCAACTGATCGACGAAAGAAACAAGAATAAAAATGTTCAGGGAATGACAGGAATACAGCAGGTATAAGTCACTTAGCAATTAAATAGACAGAAAGTGCAAGGAAGCAAAGGACAACAGCTGCAGAAAAAAGTATGAAGAAGAAGGACTGATTCAGCATACAAAAACGTTAGAACCTTCCCTGAAATTAAAAGCAAGGGAGTCAAGATTGCAGTGGGCATTCCATTGTCAAACGCAGAGGATAGAGCCGATAGGCGGAGAGGATACATTAAAGGTATCTACGATGGAGACATTACGATCAGTTTGGCTTTCGGAAAGGTAAACACATAAATCGAGATACGTTCATAGGATCTGTAGACCTGGGTGACCCTTGGATAATGGAAAGTGATGCTAAATGCTAGATTTTCTGATGAAAGTTGGAATAAGCTGTAGGAACCAGGAGCAAACAGTAAGCAAACAGTAAGCAAAACGCTTTGATTAAGAATGGTGTAAAAAAAAGGCGGAAATAAAGTAAAAATTCAACAGTGGGATTAAAGTTCAGAGTTCAAGGTGAAAGAATATCAATGATAACAATTACTGAAGCCATTGCTATCCTCAGTGAAAGTTAGCAGGAATTCCAGGACTTGTTGAATGTAATCTAACAATATAATAAGTACAGAATAACGATTGACAGCAAACAGCAGAAAGATGACAGTAATGAAGAACAGCAGAAATGAGATTAGAGATAAACTTAACATCAAATCTGCTTAGCACGTAGTAGACGAATTTACTGAATTCTGCTACTTTGGAAACATGACCAATTGACACATGGCGAACGATGCAACGATGATGTAAAAAGGTACGAGCGCAGGCAAAAAGGGAATTCCCGGCCAAAGAAAGTCTACTAGTGGCAAACATAGGCATTAATTTGAGGAAGAAATTCCTGAGAATGTACGATTGGAGCACAGCATTGCGTGGTAATGTATAATGAATTGTGAGAAACCAGAAACGTATAGAATCGAAGCGTTTGAGATGTGGTAGCATAGAAGGACTGATAAAATAGGGAATGAGGAAGTTCTCTGTAGAATCGACGAGGAACACAAGGAAAAGACAGACAAGAAGACGGATCAGGATGGCAGGAGATGTGTTAAGACATCACAGAATGACTTCCATGGCACTGTATGGAACTGTATAGTGTAATAACCGTAGGGGAAGAACTTTTCGCACAGTCAGTTCTCTGTTCCACTAGATGAATTGTTTGCTACTGAAGATATTGATCTGTGCCCCTAAGGCATAAGCAGCGGTTATGTCAGTTGTTTATGGGAGTGTATTCACAGTAATCTGCAGGAAGTAATGGGTATTATATTTCCATTCGTTCCCCCCGCCCCCCACCCGCCCACCCACCACCTCCTCCCTCCCTACTCCCAGGCTCTGTCCTTTCTGAAGGTAGCCCATCCACATACGTTTGACGCGTGATAACGGGTTCCGACTTCTCGCTTCTACACACGGTTCTCGATGATGTCATACATACTGCGCCTGCAGATGAAGCAGCAGATATTGACCATCGGTGCGTGTTGTCGCCGTCCTTTTTCGTAACTGTGAAAAAAAAAAAAAAAAAAGCTCATTCAGTTGATCACTTCTGTCTCACTTGTCTTGAGTTTGTCACTACCTCTTCGCTGCAGTTCGTCCGGTGGTATTGTACCACTGCGGTTATTCCGTAAGGAGTGCTCAAATGAAACAGTACGAAACTTCGTAACAAACAAACTGGCTTAAATTTGCATATGCAGCTTTGGTACAACGTAGTGAGACCGGAATGTATTGCCGTCATCTCCCCCTAAAAAATTCACAGCTGTGCCCTCAGCAGGCAGATGATACTGCCTTCTTTGACGTCCGAGGTCTGGTACTCATCGAATTCCTCGAGCACGGAAAAACAAGTGACGTGTATCCTGAGACGCACCGTAGCTTACGCAAGTCCATCAAGAGCAAACGACCTGGGTTGCTCATGGAGGGATTGATAACGCGCGTCTACATGTCTCAAAAAATGGTTCAAATGGCTCTAAGTACTATGGGACTTAACAGCTGAGGTCATCATTCCCTTAAACTTAGAACTATTTAAACCTAACTAACCTAAGGACATCACACACAGCCATTCCCAAGGCAGGATTCTAACCTGCGACCGTAGCAGTCACGTGGTTCCGGACTAAAGTGCCTAGAACCGCTCGGCCTACATTCCTCCAAGGTCACACAAAGAGTAATGAAAAAGTTCAAGTGGGAGCAGCTTCAGTATCAGCTCTACAGCATGGACATGTCGTCCTGCGATTCCATGTGTTTGATCTGCTAAAAAAACCTCTCAGACAACGAACTGAAGGGCAAAGTGCAGGACAGACCCCTGTCACAAGTATAGGAGTTCTGGGAACATGGAATCCTTCGGTTCGACAAATAGTGGAACAGTTCTGTTCAGACTCCTGGTGATTAATTTTGAATAAATACTTCAATTATACCCACAGTGTAGTTTCGTACCTTTTCTTGTGGACACCTCTCTTATAAATGTTCTATCACTCTTCACAGATGCCGTCTTATAGCTGTCTGTTGCATAAAAAGGACGCAAGCAGATTACACAGCCGGTGGCTTAAAGGTGGTAGAATCTACAACATTACTATGATCAGGAATTACTCGCCTCTTGCGTCTGTTGCGTTAGATCTTTTTCCAATAAGTTACATATAACGTGTTTGTGGTATAAGGTATCGATGCCTCCCACGGGTGTCTAAGTTGGTAATGGAACTGCAAGTTTCCATCAGATGCCAATAGCAATCGTGTGGGATTCAGCAGATCCAGTGGCGCATGTCTGCTGAGCCACGCAACCAGTGGCTCTTTAAAAAAAATGGTTCAAATGGCTCTGAGCACTATGGCACTTAACATCTGAGGTCATTGGTCCCCTAGAACTTAGAACTACTTAAACCTAACTAACCTAAGGACATCACACACATCCATGCCCGAGGCAGGATTCGAACCTGCGACCGTAGCAGTCTCTCGGTTCCGGATTGAAGCGCCTAGAACCACTCGGTCACATTGCCGGCGAACTATTTTCAAAAGATCATTATTATTATCATAAGTGTTTCGTAAAACAGTAATGCTGATTAAATAAGTTACCATTGACTACATTTTTATTTTAGATACGAGCATTAACGTGTGAGACAGTGTGGTAGAGGTTAAAGCTTGTGAAACGATTGTATGAACTTCATCTTCCTTGTTCCTCATATAGTCCATCTACTGGAAATATATTTTGTATCATCCACTGTGGCAGTAAAATTGGTATATATGCTCAAATGTTTCATAAAAATGCCTTTTCGAAGTTGTATGTAGTTCCCACAACGGACCAGAAACTTCTTCATTATTTACTTCGCTACAATAAACGATCTAATTGAGATCACAACACAGTAGTAATTACGTAACGGCTACTACACACACCCCTGTGTGGAAGCGGTCAGACGCAAAGTATTGGCAGCCTAAGGCTGTTCAGTTTCTATTATTTCAGGGGAAAGGAGTCCAGGAATCTAGTGGTACACAAGCAGTAGGTATAGTGTACACCCTTTGACATGATTTATTTTAAAACTGGGTTGTAGAGTGTGAGTAAAGCAATTGTCACTAGGGAGACGAGTGGTGCAGGGGAAGCATGTTTTGTAAGTACCTACACTCAGTGTGGATAATTGGCTCTATTTTATGCGGAGGAGTTGTATGTTAACACTCGCGAAGCACTGAGAATTACTTCGTCTTTCTTTACATGCAAATAAAATGTTGTTAGAATTGAGCAGTACCAACTGTCACATCAATTCATTGTTTCAGGATTTAATAAGACACCTACGGAAACTAAATACATCAAAATAAAAGCGTTAAAAGAAAATTGTCTTTTATTATGAAGTTCAGTTGGGCGTCAATGTTGTTGATGGTGGAGGGAGGGGGTGAGTATTAGCCAATGTCTGACTGCACTCACAGGAAATAGTTTCAGAAAAGTTGGAAACCACTGTTCCGCATGAATGATGTCAGAAACATGTGTAGCCGGCCGAAGTGGCCGTGCGGTTAAAGGCGCTGCAGCCTGGAACCGCAAGACCGCTACGGTCGCAGGTTCGAATCCTGCCTCGGGCATGGATGTTTGTGATGTCCTTAGGTTAGTTAGGTTTAACTAGTTCTAAGTTCTAGGGGACTAATGACCTCAGCAGTTGAGTCCCATAGTGCTCAGAACCATTTAGAAACATGTGTGAATTCTGGGTTACGGATCGTAGCTGGGAGTTCACCTTGGCGCCAGTTGTGGGTAGGTGGTTCACTTGGCTGCCGGTAGATGTCTACCTGATGCAGATAGAACGCTAGGCTGCTCGCTCGCTCATTCGCTTATTACCCAATGTGCGACAAGTCTAAATGGAGATACCACAGCAAAAAATAAAAAAAATATTTAGCGTCCTCTTTTGACACGTTACAATTTAGTTACAAGTGTGCAGCATGAATTTGGGCGAGAATACACCATCCTAACTCATATAGCTCGAAGACTTCGACGATGATACGTACACATCTCGCAATGCACAAGTTGCATCCACCGTTTACTGATCTCATGGCATGTGATTTTTTATGGGAATCTATGGAAGATTCCAAGCACTTGCGCGAACTACGAAGCCGCAAAGTAACATCACTGGATGCAGGAACTTCCGTCATTTTCACGTAAATATGAAACGAGTTTAACTACCTTTTAGGTGTTTATCGAACGCTCGGTTGAGGGCACGTTGACCATTCGTGAGAGATAAGTGAAAACAATTACTCTAAGCTTAATTGTAAAATACACCACATGGCTGTACGTACATGTATGTAATTGGTGATTATTTTGCAAATAAAAACTTTGTAGTTCTTTGAGTAACTCAAAATTCATCTTCATTTATGTAAAGGATATAGTCTGACGCAAGCGGATGAGCTTCGTTATAAATGCTGTAAGTCTCAATAATTTTGATTATCAACATCAGTAACTTTCATAAACACGACTGGAGTGAAGTTGTGATGCTGTACCTTTCAAAATTTTGGTTTCTGGTTCTTCGTCTTGCTTAGTGCCCATTTTACAGCCCGTAATGTCTGTGAACATTGTAACGTCAGGAAGTAGCATGCAAATAATTATGCACTATCTGATCAAACGTTACCAGACACATATTAGCGGATATTTGCATGCGATATGCCCACCTTACGCCTTTAAGACGGCTTGAACTTTGCTGGGGATGCTTCCAGTGAAATGAAAACCAATGAAGGTACTGACGTTGAACACGGGGAGAGACGTTCTCTCAACCCACAGCGGAAATTTTCTCCGCCCAGGTACTTGGTGTTTGTGTTGTCGTCTTCATTTCATCATCATTCGGGAAAATGGCGAAACTGGAAAGTGAAAAGATTGGGAATTTTTATGGACGCTGAAAATCAGGCTGTTGAGTGCCCCATAAACCAAAATCATCAGCAGCATCGCCGGCCGTTGTGGCCGTGCGGTTCTAGGCGCTTCAGTCCAGAACCGCGCTGCTGCGACGGTCGCAGGTTCGAATTCTGCCTCGGACATGGTTGTGTGTGATGCCCTTAGGTTAGTTAGGTTTAAGTAGTTCTAAGTCTAGGGGACTGATGACCTCAGATGTTAAGTCCCATGGTGTTTGGAGCCATTTGAATTTATCATCATCATCATCAATCCACTGAGGTGACAAAAGTCATCGGATACAAATAGGGGCTCTGAGCACTATGGGACTTAACATCTTAGGTCACCAGTCCCCTAGAACTTAGAACTACTTAAACCTAACTAACCTAAAGACATCACACAACACCCAGCCATCACGAGGCAGAGAAAATCCCTGACCCCGCCGGGAATCGAACCCGGGAACCCGGGCGTGGGAAGCGAGAACGCTACCGCACGACCACGAGATGCGGGCGGATACAAATAGCGGTAGTATCTCGTACACAAGGTATAAAAGGACAGTGCATTTGAAGATCAATCGTTTGTACTAAGATGATTTATGTGAAAAGGCTTCCGACATGATTATGGCCAGACGTCGGGAATTAACAGACTTTGAACGTGGAATAGTAGTTGGGGTTAGACGCATGGGACATTAAAATTCGGAAATCGTTTTACTCTTTCTTTTTGTTCTTCTTTTACTTTTCTCGAATCATCAGTCTTCTGACTGGTTTGATGCGGCCCGCCACGTTCTCCTCTCCTGTACCGACGTCTTTTGTGAGGCTACAAATACACTATGATCAGTCCAGCGTATAGGCACCACTTCCCAATGTCCCCACCCTTTTCGCAGTTTATAATGACTACATGATTTGTAAATGGTTGATTATATGAAAGCAAGGACTTGAGAGGATACGGTATCATCACACTGCAAGATATTTGAAATCAGTTGTTAATTTAAATGGTAAAGTTAGCGAGCCGCCGCGCCACAGATTGTGTATTACAGCTGTCTCCGGTGTAGCTGAGGTCATAGATATGAAATAATCTGTGATCGCAGGCGATGCTTTTCATTGTTGCCGCTTGACACGAGCACGAGCGTGGTAGTTGCAGCGAACAAATCTGGGAATTGAGCTGAAATAGTGCATTAGCTGGCACTGTTAGGCGCGCCGCGCTCGTTTACAACATATGGTGGCACGTGGAATGTGGCTTAGCTTTGTTTAGTTAAAGGTGCTCACAATTCTTGAGTATCCGTAATAAAACATACATTTTGTCATCTCTTAACTATCATTGTTGTCAGTCGATGGTGTCATCACCCGCTTCCCTAAATATTCAGCACTTGCAGTCAGTTGATTATTAAATTCATGGAGAAAAGTGAAGCAGAAACCGTCGTAATGTAACAGCCCAGCTACACCGTCCCCCCTCACTTTTCGTTGTTTATATAATTTGTAAATAGTTGTCTATATTAAAGCGAAGACTTAATAAGTCAAAATTTTAATCTCATGATGCTACTTGTTGCTTATGATCTGGTTATAATGTCCGCCCCGATAGCAGAGTGGTCAGCGTGACGGATTGCCGTCCTACGGGCCCGGGTTCGATTCCCGGCTGGATGAGGGATTTTCTCCGCTCAAGGACTGGGTGTTGCGCTGTCTTCATCATCATTTCATCCCCATCCGGCGTGCAGGTCGCCCAATGTGGCGTCGAATGTAATAAGACCTGAACCAAGGCGGCCGGACCTGACCCGCAAGGGGCATCCCGGCCAATGACGCCAAACGCCCACTTCCATCTGGTTATAATAGGAAAGACTGAGGAAATTGTTGTACATAATTTGAGTCAAATTGTCCCTAAACTTGGGACTGAGCGAGGTGGCGCAGTGGTCAGCCCACTGGATTCGCATTCAAGAGGAGGGTGGTTCAAATCCGCTTATGGGCATCCAGATATAGGTTTTCCGTGATTTTCCTAAATCCTTCCAGACAAATTTCGGGATGATTCCTTAAAAAGAGAACTGCCCATTTTCATCCCCATCCTTAAATTGTGCTTCGTCTCTAATGGCCTTGTAGTCGAAGTAACGCTAAACCCTGATCTTTTTTTGTGCGAAATATGGAAAGATAATATGACAGATAAAACAGAAGTGATGACATTTCAATATTAGAACCCATTAGACTCAAAATTGTTATGGATGGACAAATATCTAGGATGCCACTTTAAATTTCCCACGTCATATAATGCAGAGCTAAAATTGGCCAAATTAAGATATTTATGAGGAACCATACAATGTGCATTAAAACATAACGAACGGAAAGATCCGTTAGTAATTTTAACAAAATGGCGATTCGTCTTTGCTGCTGTGTGGTAGCGAATGACTGGACAACAACATAGCAGTAGTTATGACAAAAGAATAATCAGAGATGACGTTCTTCCACTTTGCAGCGGGATGTTCTTTGCTGGACCACAGAATAAACACTGATGTCAGACGAGAACTAAATCTCTAACCTTTAAAAACTAAATTTGTAACCTTTTGCAACTATGAAACGATAATCAAATCAAGACCCTAAGCTGCCGACAGGCGTTGATATACCGACGGGGACAGTTGAAAATATGTGCTCCGACAGGGACTCGAACCCGGGATCTCCTGTTTATATGGCAGACGCTCTATCCATCCTTTTTTTATGCAAGTGACATTATTCACAATCAGCAATGTAGTAAGTCACGGTGTGCCAGACCGAAAGAGTAATGTAGAATTACTTGTTGGATGTGCTCACTACTTCACACGTTTCAGGATGTTATTTGCCATACAGACATGGAAAACTTCTGCAAATACACACGTTCTTTTTTCATTATATCACCCCTCAAATGTCATACAAATTATATAACGAGGCCAGTGATGAAAAAATGTAGGTTAATAAAAAAAAATGTCAGTGGGACGAGCAAGATGATATCTGTTCTTTCAGACATCCCTGCAGTCGCACTATCCTCTGTGCCCTCGGTGGCTGAGATCGATAGAGTGTTTGCCAGTAAGCAGCAGATCCGGCGTTCGAGTCCCGGTCGCGGCACACATTTTCAACTGTCCCCGTTGATGTATATCAACGTCTGTCGGCAGATTAGGATCTTGATTTAATTATCATTTCATTCTAGAGAGCTGCACGGTCACCGATGGTATCTGTTCTATCGGACATGTTCGAAAGAACAGATACCATATTCTTATAGTTACGGCTAACCGGCCATTGACCTTCTTCTGTGCGGATGCACACGCATTGCCCGAACTCTTACGGGACTCGGTAAGATTGTCTGCCGCGAGTAATGAGTAAACGGGCCGGGGTGGCCAAGCGGTTCTAGGCGCTACAATCTGGAACCGCGCGACCGCTACGGTCGCAGGTTCGAATCCTTCCTCGGGCATGGATGTCTGTGATGTCCTTAGGTTAGTTAGGTTTAATTAGTTCCAAGTTCTAGGGGACTGACGACCACGGCAGTTAAGTCCCATAGTTCTCAGAGCCATTTGAAGTAGTATAATGGGGAGCGGCACTACGAATGTAGCACGTGGACATTAAGTTGGGTATGTGGGTCTCACGGCGAGCGTGCAAGGGATAAATCCCTGCAGTCGCACTATCCTCTGTGCCCTCGATGGCTCAGATGTATAGAGCGTCTGCCATGTAAGCAGGACTTTCCTGATGTCCAAAAGAACGGATACCATCTTCATATAATTTACAACTATAGTTGAAAATACAGGCTGCACTGGAAAGAGCATGTCCAACGTACACGTAACAATACGATAAAGAAAGCTCCAATATTATATAACCTAACAGCAAAGAGGAACGTTGGACGTCCCTTAAAGAGTCCGCAGCTCGTGGTCGTGCGGTAGCGTTCTCGCTTCCCACGCGCGGGGTCCCGGGTTCGATTCCCGGCGGGGTCGGGGATTTTCTCTGCCTCGTGATGCCTGGGTGTTGTGTGCTGCCCTTAGGTTAGTTAGGTTTAAGTAGTTCTAAGTTCTAGGGGACTGATGACCATATATGTTAAGTCCCATAGTGCTCAGAGTCATTTGTCCCTTAAACAATTGTTGGGGAGGAAGAAGCCAAAATGGCTGATCATTGTCTAATGATGAGGATGATGACAAATGCAGTATCATTTATTATAAAGACACTAAAAATAGAAATAATAGAATAAACAATATTTCTAATTTTGCCCGCCTTTACATCACTTATGAAAGCACCTTAGAATGCAAATAAACCGCTTTTGCTTCCCTCAAGCGGCAATTCGAACCTTTTGCAAAGCCGAAATCTTCCCAGCAGAAATACCTTCTCTATTAAATTTTGTGGAATAACAATCTTGCAATGTTGAGATCAAGGAGCAAACATATAGAGTACTGCTGTAAGGTAAATATAACTATGCAGATACAACTAGAGTTTTAATGTACTTTGTGTATTCATACCTGACTTGTTGTTGAGTACTACTTACATTTCCTTGTACGTTGTTAAGTGCTGTTTCCAACAGTCCGGCACATTAGGGAGGAAGTGAGTCAGCAGTTCGCACAGTAGCGTTCTGTCGCGGCAGGTGGATAGGCGGATTACTGATCTGTATTCTGGAGGCCGTACAGTTACGCGGCGAACGGCGGACCTCGTGCCAAGATGGCAGTTGGTGACCAGCAACGCGACCTTGGTACTACATACGGTTTACGGTCACGTCGGCTCACGTAGCTCGTGAGACTATGACGGCACAAAAATGACTCCTGTGATGGAGAATAAAAGTACTGTGTGCCATAGTTTTCAGTACTATCATCGTGCAGTTTCGAAGCTTAACATAGAAACTGTTATCACACAAGCAACATTTACAGTTTTTATAATGCTTAAAAAATTAACCGTTGGAAGAATTCAAAAAATGGAGCTAGTATCCTGTATCTCTTTCTGGTATGCAAGTACTCTCAGTTTCTAACTTGCAGACTTTCTTGATCTGTCAAGACTGTGAGAGATGGAGCCGTGTGACAGTGACAGTCTCAACGAGGGAGGTCATTCAAAGTCTCCGACACCCTAGCCCGCAGCTCTCTCTTCTTTACTGTGGTTATACCACTCATTAAAATCCCATTAACTTCATATTTACCTAAGATATATATGAAAATGGTGGACCGGGACCAAGGAGCTCTCGGGGTGTTATACCAATTCCCCTGATGAACGGGTTCGAGGTGCTGTCCTTCACTGAAACTGAAACCAAGCCACGAAGCCACTGCCTGTTTTGGCGAAATCTATTTTGTCCATTGTCAAGAGCAGGCAAACACAAAAGGGTGCGGGTCTATTAACCGTCGCCAGTTCAAATGTACGGTGAGTGATCGTACCCTGTATGGCAGTGGCAACCAGGAACAGGAAAGGACACTAGGTGCACTCGGTGTGTACGCCTGGGACCTCATTCAAAATGTCGAAGAGGCCATTCCGGCAGCCATTGAGGGAACAGGGTGCAACCAAATGCAGATTGTGGCTAACAAAGAAATAAATTATGCCTGTCGTCTGGGTTCCGAGTTCACACTTGGATCATTCCAGAGATTGGCAGAGAGGGTTGAGAAGACCAGCCTTGGACACGGAGTTTCAAAGATCTGACACATTTGTCCCCAGAACCGATAGTGCCACCTTGGTTCTGAGTCGTATGGAAGGTCTGAATCAGAGACTTCGAGGGTTCTGTGACAAGCTAGTCTGCGACTTCCTGGACTTTTGTCATATTGTTGAGAACTGTAGGGTCTCCCAAATGGGTCATGTGTGCACTACATGTCAGAGGCTGTTACCCAGGTAGCTGACTGTGTGTGGGATGCACAAAGTGCCTTTTTTTAGATTAAAAGATTTCCCGTCCAGATAACGATAGCTGTTGGAAATCCAAAATTATCAGAGTAAATCCAAAGTAATGCCTCCCACAAGTAACAGTATTAAAATCCTAGTGGTTAACTGCCGAAGCATTCGGAACAAAGAGCCAGAGTTCGAGGTATTCCTGGGAAGCAGTAAAAATCACGTAGTACCAAGTACAGAAAGCTCATTGAAACCTAAAATTGATAACAGTGAGAGTTCTGGTGAAAATTTAACTGTATATCGAAAGGATATCATAACGGAAAATGGAGGTGGTGTATTTGTCGCAGTAGACAAGAAAGTTAAATCCACCGAGATAGAAACTGAAAATGCATGTGAGATTGTTTGGGCTTGACTCAGTATCAGAGACGGGCACAAAATTATAACTGGATCCTTCTATCGCCCACCACACTCATCTCATGATATAACCGAAAACCTTATAGAAAACCTCAGTTCGCTAGTACGTAAGTTCGCCAATCATACTGTAATCATCGTGGAGACTTTAATCGTCCAACAATCAATTGGAAAAATTACAGTTTTGTTACTGGCGGGCGTGATAAGATATCCTCTGAAACATCACTAAATGCCATCTCTGATAACTACCGTACCTAAGGCAGGTAGTTCGGAACCCTACTCATGATGGAAATATATTGGATCTAATAGCAACAAATAGATCTGACCTCTTCAACGATGTCCAGTTGAAAATAGTATCAGTGACAATGACAAGCTTGTGGCAAGCCGGCCGCTGTGGCCGAGCGGTTCTAGGCGCTTCAGTCCGGAACCACGAGGCTGCTACGATCGAAGGTTCGAATCCTGCCTCGGGCATAGATGTGTGTAATGTCTTTAGGTTAGTTAGGTTTAAGTAGTTCTAAGTCTAGGGGACTGATGACCTCAGTTGTTACGTCCCATAGTGCTTAGAGCCATTTGAACCACTTCGCTTGTGGCAACAATAATTGCAGAATTACAAAAGGTAACTAAAACAAACACTAAGATATATATCTTCACTACAGTAGATAAAAAAATCAGCATCGTGTTATCTCAAAGAGGAAATTGAATCCTTCAGTACAGGGTAGGAGCATGTTGAGGAACTATGGCTCAAAAATAAAAGGATAGTTGACCATGCACTGGATAGGCATGTGCCCATTAGAACAGTTCGTATTAGAAGTGACCCTCCACGGTGTACATTCACTGTAAAGAAACTTCTAAACAAACAAATACTACTGCATAATAGGTGGAAAACAAAGCACAGGAATACACATGGAGAGACGCTGAATAAAATGCGTTTGGCTGTTAAAAAAGCAATGCCTGAAGCCATCAGTGAATACCGTAGCAGAATACTGTCAAATGATTTTTCACAAAATGCAAAGAAAATCTGATCCCATGTAAAGACTATTAGGGGCACCAAAAGAAGTGTCAGTCCCTAACGAATGAGACAGGAACTGAAACTGAGGTTAGCAAAGAAAAAGCTGAAATGCTCCACTCTGTTTTCAAACGTTCCTTTACAAAGAAAAATCCAAGAGAATTGACCCAATTTAATCCTCGAACTATTGAAAATATGACTGAAATAACTACTAGTGTCAGTGGTGTTGAGAAACAACTAAACGAAGCTCCAGGGCCTGGTGGAATCACTTTATGTACCCAATTTTCGGCTGAGTTAGTCCCTCTTCTAACTATAATATATTGTAGATCCCTCGAACCATAAACCGTATCTAGTAGTTGGAAGAAAGCACTGGTCAGGCCCATATACAAGATGGATAGTACCTTGACCCACAAAACTACCATCCCATCCATATCTTTCACTCCGATTTGTTGTAGAATCTTAGAACATGTTCTGAGCTCAAACATGATGATGTACCTGGAACAGAATTATCTCCGCCATGCCAACCACACGGATTCCGAAAGCATCGATCATGTGAAACCAAACTCAGCCGGCCGCGGTGGCCGTGCGGTTCTAGGCGCTGCAGTCCGTAACCGCGGGACTGCTGCGGTCGCAGGTTCGAATCCTGCCTCGGTCATAGATGTGTGTGATGTCCTTAGGTTAGTTAGGTTTAAGTAGTTCTAAGTTCTAGGGGACTGATGACCTAAGATGTTAAGTCCCATAGTGCTCAGAGCCATTTGAACAAACCAAACTCACACTTTTGTCACGCGACATATTGAAAAATTCGGACGAAGGAGGTCAGGTAGATGAAGTATTTCTTGATTTCTGAGCAGCATTTGACTTAGTACCACCCTTACACTTATTGTCAAAAGTACTATCATATGGTGTATCAAGTGAAATTTGAGACTGGATTGAGGACTTTTTGATAGGGAGGACCCAGCATGTTATCTCGCATCGTGTAACGAGCAAGCATCGACACGCCCATGTAACCGTCTATTGCACACATTATGCTGGCATAGATGCCTGTTACCCTAGAGAGTCCACGAAAAACTAGGGAGGAAATGGTACGTGACAGCTTCGTGGGTAATCTTCGTGCAGTTTGCACGGGTTATATCGTAACCGTTGCTCATATGCAATTGGTAGCAGGGTACTAATGAATCCCGAAAGGAAATCGACTCTTTAGACGATGAAATGAAACGATAGTATTGCATTTTTGGCCAAGAGACTCCGTCTTGGGTTGTTCGGTCGCCTAGTGCAAGGCTTTTTATTTGACGCCACTTTAGCGACTTGCGCATCGACTCTCAGACGATGGCTCTGGTCGAATTACCCCGACGCCTCAACCAGTGCCGCTTATTCAGGATATTCAGCGACATCTCCTGACTGCGGGTGGCTCCCCCTAATGTGTAACGCAACAGCGGGCTGAGCTTAATTTTTGCCTGTATTGTAACAAACTAGAAAAGACGTTCATCTTACCTTGCTGCAAGCGTTTAGATGTTTCGCCACTTCAGTGGGAAATACACTACTGGCCATTAAAATTGCTACACCAAGAAGAAATGCTGATGATAAACGGGTATTCTTTGGACAAATATATTATGCTAGAACTGACATGTGATTACATTCTCACGCAATTGAGAAATCAGTGCCCAGAACAACCACCTTGATACGCCTGGGCATTGAGTCAAACAGAGCTTGGATGGCGTGTACAGGTATAGCTGCCCATGCAGCTTCAACACGATACCACAGTTCATCAGGAGTAGTGACTGGCGTATTGTGACGAGCCAGTTGCTCGGTCACCATTGACCAGACGTTTTCAATTGGTGAGATATCTGGAGAATGTGCTGGCCAGGGCAGCAGTCGAACATTTTCTGTATCCAGAAAGGCCCGTGCAGGACCTGCAACATGCGGTCGTGCATTAGCCTGCTGAAATGTACGGCTTCGCAGGGAGCGAATGCGGGGTAGAGCCACGGGTCGTAACACATCTGAAATGTAACGTCCACGGTTCAAAGTGCCGTCAATGCGAACAAGACGTGACCGAGACGTGTAACCAATGGCACCCCATACCATCACGCCGGGTGATACGCCAGTATAGCGATGACGAATACACGCTTCCAATGTGCGTTCACCGCGATGTCGCCAAACACAGATGCGACTGTCATGATGCTGTAAAAAGAACGTGGATTCATCCGAAAAAATGACGTTTTGCCATTCGTACACCCAGGTTCGTCGTCGAGTACACCATCGCAGGCGCTCCTGTCTGTGATACAGGGTCAAGGGTAACCGCAGCGACAGTCTCCGAGCGATAGTCCATGCTGCTGAAAACATCGTCAAACTGTTCGTGCGGATGGTTGTTGTCTTGGAAACGTCCCCATCTGTTGACTCAGGGATCGAGACGTGGCTGCACGATCCGTTACAGCCACGTGGATAAGATGCCTGTCATCTCGACTGCTAGTGATACGAGGCCGTTGGGATCCAGCCCTCCTGAACCCACCGATTCCATATTCTGCTAACAGTCATTGGATCTCGACCAACGCGAGCAGCAATGTCGCTATACGATAAACCGCAATCGCGATAGGCTACAATCCGACCTTTATCAAAGTGGTTAACGTGATGGTACGCATATCTCCTCCTTACACGAGGCATCACAACAACGTTTCACCAGGCAACGCCGGTCAACTGCTGTTTGTGTATGAGAAATCGGTTGGAAACTTTCCTCATGTCAGCACGTTGTAGGTGTCGCCACCTGCGCCAACCTTGTGTGAATGGTCTGAAATGCTAATCATCTGCAAATCACAGCATCTTCTTCCTGTCGGTTAAATTTCGCGTCTGTAGCACGTCATCTTCGTGGTGTAGCAATTTTAATGGCCAGTAGTGTACGAGGGCGTGCTGAAAAGTAAATCCTCCGAATTCCTTATATGATAATTCTCAAGTATTTTTAAATAAAACAAACGTTATTAACATTCTAAATGTTTGTACGTCACGTCTACATATTTGCAGCCTTCTGCCGCTAGAGCGTATAACATGGCGGTGTATAACATAACTATGTCGCTGCGTTTGAAACAGAGAGCTGTAACCGACTTTCGAATTCGAAGAGTTCGTTCACACACGGAGCACCCTCTCCTTCAGCATGAAAATGCCAGACCACACGCGAAGGCTGCGACTTCCGCAACAATCTACATCTTCATTTATACTCCGCAAGCCACCCAACGGTGTGTGTCGGAGGGCACTTTACGTGCCACTGTCATTACCTCCCTTTCCTGTTCCAGTCGCGTATGGTTCGCGGGAAGAACGAAGGCCGGAAAGCCTGCGTGCGCGCTCGAATCTCTCTAATTTCACATTCGTGATCTCCTCGGGAGGTATAAGTAGGGGGAAGCAATATATTCGATACCTCGTCCAGAAACGCACGCTCTCGAAACCTGGACAGCAAGCTACACCGCGATGCACAGTGCCTGTCTTGCAGAGTCTGCCACTTGAGTTTGGTAAACATCTCCGTAACGCTATCATGCTTACCAAATAACCCTGTGACGAAACGCGCCGCTCTTCTTTGGATCTTCTCTATCTCCTCCGTCAACCCGATCTGGTACGGATCCCACACTGATGAGCAATACTCAAGTCTAGGTCGAACGAGTGTTTTGTAAGCCATCTCCTTTGTTGATGGACTACATTTTCTAAGGACTCTCCCAATGAATCTCAACCTGGCACCCGCGCTACCAACAATTAAATTTATATGATCATTCCACTTCAAATCGTTCCGCACGCATACTCCCAGATATTTTACAGAAGTAACTGCTACCAGTGTTTGTTCCGTTATCATATAATCATACAATAAAGTATCCTTCTTCCTATCTATTCGCAATACATTACATTTGTCTATGTAATCCGACGTCATGGGTTCACAATCATCTATCATCCTACATACAGCCCCTATGCGATCCTATATGATTTTTATCTGTTTCTAAAATTTAAAGAACACCTTCGACGACTTCCCTTTGATAGTGATGAAGCGGTAGAAGCATAGATGAAGTTGTGGTTCTGTGAACATAGTCAAATATTCTACAGTAACTACATCAAAAACCTGGTCTCTCGTTTAGAGAAATGTGTTCATCGCCGGAATGACTATGTTGAGAAATAAATATGTAGACATGCAGAAAAAGAAGTAGAATGTTAATAACGTTCGTTTCATTTAAAAAGCTTTAAGATTTTTCACATAAAATTTCTGATACATTGCGTTTCAGCACGCCCTCATGTGTCATCGTCGTGTGTCTTTTTGTTGCCGTGTGAGAGGTAGGGATTCATGAATCAATCGCACGAGAGGACGAAGGCATGCGTTACGTGACATTTTAAAGAGAAGCAAAGTCGGATACTTGCGAGGAGCGACCACCAGGTTGACGATGGTACGCGGCAGGTTGGCCCGTAGGTAGTCCAGCGTCTCCATCAACTCACGGCGGTGGTTCTCGACCGCGCCGGCCGCCTTGCCTTCGTAGCACATGTCGATGCAGAAGTCGTTGCCACCGATCAGTATCGTTACCATCTGTAACAAAACATTTCAATGTGTTTCGTGTCTGTCTCGACATTTGTTCGACGGTGTAACTACTAAACACTCTTTTGGAATATACTGGATCTGTATGCAGGAGCACCATTCCTTTTGTTTCATTGTTACAGCTACTCATTACACTTGTAGATGGAACGTGCTTGATCTAACTCGCAATGACTCCTCCTTTTTTTTGCAATGGTCTATATTGTTTGTAAAATCAGTGTCACCTCAATACTGCTGTAGGAAAATACTTTGTATAATAACTTCAACATCAGGATACGAAATAGATTTTTTTTACATTAGCGCTATAATTAAAATAATATCGTCCTCTTACCGAGTTAGGTGGCGCAGCGGTTAGCACACTGGACTCGCATTCGGGAGGACGACGGTTCAATCCCGCGTCCGGCCATCCTGATTTAGGTTTTCCGTGATTTCCCTAAATCGCTTCAGGCAAATTCCGGGATGGTTCCTTAGAAAGGGCACGGCCGATTTCCTTCCCCATCCTTACCTAATCCGAGCTTGTGCTCCGTCTCTAATGACCTCGTTGTCGACGGGACGTTAAACACTAATCTCCTCCTCCTCCTCCTCCAATATTGTCCTCTTACACCTTCTCAAGATCTAGCCCATACAAACATTAAAAAATACGAGAGTTGGAACTTTAATAGCGGCAACTATTTATTTACAGCTCGTACAAAATAGATATGTATTTCAAAGTTTCACTAATCTTCAGAGTAGTCATCAGACAGAAGTGATGACACTTTCTTCTGGACCTGACCATCATTTTGCAGCACAATGCTCAAGCACGTACAGGGCAAGCTGTTATTGATTTGTTTGACTGATGGGACTGCTAAGTGCTATACCACCCACTGCACTCCCCAGACTCAAGCCCCCGTAAGTTCAACTAGATTTCTAAACTGAAGGAAACACTTCACGGCATTCGCTTCAGAACTGCTACAAATTTGTGGGGCAACAGACCTCGCCGCTCGAACTGTCAACACAACTGGCACTGCTAAGAGTATCCTACGACTTCCACACTGCTGGCAACGGATTATACGCAATGCTGGTGACTACTTTGAAGGTCAATAAAACTTTGAAACATGTTTCTATTTTTTACGAGCTGCAATAAATAGTTGCCATTATTAAAGTTCCAACCCTCGTATATGGAATCTATAAAACTTATTATTTCAAGAAGTACAGCAACCAGAGAATTTTTTGTTATTTAATTATGCCGACGGCAACATGGCGGATAGTGCACTGTTCTGGTACACGATACAAGTCAAAATGTGTTTGTGGTACATCTGTAAATACGAAAATTGGATTAACAAGAAGCAGTAGAAAGCCAGCAACTAAACTGCTATCGATGTTTTAACAATGTACTTACTGACAATTCAGATATGCATTACGCCAATTGAAGAAGGGTGAAAGACCGGGACGCATATTGGTATAAATAAAAATTCACAAATCTCGCTGGTTGCTGCATTTCTTAAAATAATATAATCCACAGAAATAATATAATCCACAGAAATAATATAATCCACAACCGCGGAGCTCAACAACCAGCAGAATGAATTTATTATTGTTGAATACACAAAACCTTCTCTCATCCCCTGCTATATCTTCTTTTGTTATGCAGTTATCCAAATCTTATACAGGACAACAATGAAACAAGCAAATAATCCTAATGAACACATTTCCTAAGACCAATGGTTTCTCCGATGTTATGAGTTACCACTGGGTATATGAAACCTTATGCCAGAGTCCTCGACCATACCTGCTGCAGATATGCACTTGAGGACAAGCACATTACAATAAGGGTTCCACACGGCCATCGTTCACATGAAGGCTGACATCAATAAATCTCTTCGTCGATGCCTGTACACTTTCAAATATCCCAGACAAGTTTTGAATGAATTGACAACTATAAGTAAAGCGTTTGCACGGCCCATCGACACTACGAAAAGGGTTGTAATGCTCCAAAACCTTTAAATATCCTCACACACAAAAATCCAGTGGGCTGAAATCGGGGGACCTGGAAAACCATAGTATTGGTGTGGCACGACCGATACACTTGTCGAAGATTCGTGCTAGATTTTTCCGAGTAGCCACACGAAAACGTGCCGGCTCAACGTCGTATATGTACACATACCAATCCTTTAATCATAAAAAATGCCATCCAAATAGTCTATTAGCTTTATGTTGCAGGAAGTCAACGTACACACGGCCAGTACGTCGACCAGGTAGAAAATGTGGCCCTATCGAGGAAACCACTGCTTTTCCGGACCTCCGTTATACATTTTTTCTTAAAAATAGATATCACTTTTTCCTTGTCGAAGGATTTGGGGACAGCAGACTATGATAACTGAGTATCATTGTATTAGCCCACGGGGGACTGCTGTGACTCCATAAAAACTATGGAATAGTACCGCATATTGTAATATCATGTTTATTAAAAACACATTCCACTAGAAAGTAGTTTAAAACCTGCTCACCCATAACTTGTAATTGATGTTTGTTATTTGGAGATGATAATCACGATAAGGTATTGATAATCACGATAATGTATCGAAACACGAACGAATGCAATCACCAACAGTGTACACTGCCATCACAGTTTTTAAATAATAATGAAGACATACTCGCTGGTGAAGCAACAGGACGCTATTTCCTAGAGACAGCAATAATCTACTTCTAAGAGCAACTTTTATTTAAACCCAGAAAAGGATGTTCTAGTAAGCCATGAATTGCATTACTTATAGAATGGCACATTTCAACTCCAGTTACTTTTACTGTCTAATATTTATTAGCACAACACATTTCGGCAGCCTGACGTCTTCATCAAGTGGCTATCTTAGTCATACATCAGTTCATATATTAACATTCCTGTGAAAAGTGAAAGCTATTTTGTAAGTTAGGCCAGCGATGCTATGTCCCGAAAAAGTGTTGTCCGCATCTGGAACAAACATCAAAGTAACAAGAATAAAAAAAATAGAAAATAATGTATGTAGTGTATGTAGCACATTATATGCTTGTTCAACAACACAACAGCTGTATGAAACGTGTGAATTGATGAAGCTGTTTCTTGTACTATAATACAATCACTACAATTACAATCAAAATTTGTCTCGTTTATTCTCCGTATTTCCACCAGAAAATAGTTTTTCCCAGGTTCGTTTTAATTACTCGCCGATTTCTTCCTAGTTAAATGAAATGTTTCCACGTCTTTAATGCTGTATTTCAGGATTTTTGTAAAATTATGCTAGTCATTGATACTCAGTAAGCCATCATACTTCTCGCCCTTGAAGTAAGCTTGTCTTCGACAATCCAGAGAGTAAATTTTTCCTGTTTGCTCTGTTAAATATACTGCCTCCAACTGAAATGTACTTTATCTCCGTATTTGATTAATTCATTGCAGCTTTACTCTCATTGCATAGCGCTTATTTCTTGTACATAGTGATGTTCTGAATCTATAGTGTGGAACTACATGATCTTCACAACGAATCATCATCTCATCATCTAACCCCCTAGTTGGTGGCTAGGAGACAATTTGGTCAGTACATAATGAGTGCACATCCTTTGTGGAAAAAATAATTTCTGTTATTTGATCACAGGGTCTCCTATGGCTGTATCCTAGGAGCTCACAAATGACTACAGCGTCAAATGTCTGACTGTTGCTGCAGTTGGAGTTCAACGAAGGGATGCTTCTAGAGACGACCGTCGATTCAGTAACTGTTAGGTCCAGACAGTCGCAACGTTACGGAGTAGTTGGAAGTCCAATCGCAATGACGTCAGTCTGACGTCATACCCCTGATAACTGTCACACACTCAAACACCAACAGCTCACACGACTTAATCGTGTAGCTCATCACCGAAATTAATAATTTAGAACTTCTAACGAGGGCTTTAAGGCTCAAGAGATGATATATTTGATCATTCAAAACAATGAGACGTTAAGATTGCCGCTTAACGCAAAATTACAGGAGGGCTATCTTTTTCAACCATGCGATCGGTCGCGAAATGGAAATCACAGTGAAAATCAAAACCGTTTTATTTGCAACATTTAGCTACACCTTCCAGTTACTTCTCTATATAGTCGTCACTGTAGCTTGGACACTTGTCCTAGCGTGGTGTCAACTTTCCAGTACCCTCGTCAGACAACGCAGCCACTTGTGATTTCCGCCAATTTCCTACGTTGGTCTGCACCAAAATGCCGTCATCATAGCCAGCGGTTGACGTGCCGAATAAATAAAAATCACAGGGGGCATCTCCCAGCTGTATGGTTGGTATGACATCGTAAGTTCACTGAGGCTTTTTGCAGATGATGCTGTGGTGTATCGAGAGGTTGTAACAATGGAAAATTGTACTGAAATGCAGGAGGATCTGCAGCGAATTGACGCATGGTGCAGGGAATGGCAATTGAATGTAAATGTAGGCAAGTGTAATGTGCTGCGAATACACAGAAAGATAGATCCTTTATCATTTAGCTACAAAATAGTAGGTCAGCAACTGGAAGCGGTTAATACCATAAATTAGGAGTGATTTAAAATGGAATGATCATATAATGTTGATCGTCGGTAAAGCAGATGCCAGACTGAGATTCATTGGAAGAATCCTAAGGAAATGCAATCCGAAAACAAAGGAAGTAGGTTACAGTACGCTTGTTCGCCCACTGCTTGAATACTGCTCAGCAGTGTGGGATCCGTACCAGATAGAGTTGATAGAAGATATAGAGAAGATCCAACGGAGAGCAGCGCGCTTCGTTACAGGATCATTTAGTAATCGCGAAAGCGTTACGGAGATGATAGATAAACTCCAGTGGAAGACTCTGCAGGAGAGACGCTCAGTAGCTCGGTACGGGCTTTTGTCAAAGTTTCGAGCACATACCTTCACCGAAGAGTCAAGCAGTATATTGCTCACTCCTACGTATATCTCGCGAAGAGACCATGAGGATAAAATCAGAGAGATTAGAGCCCACACAGAGGCATACCGACAATCCTTCTTTCCACGAACAATAGGAGACTGGAATAGAAGGGAGAACCGATAGAGGTACTCAAGGTACCCTCCACCACACACCGTCAGGTGGCTTGCGGAGTATGGATGTAGATGTAGATGTAGATATACTTCCCATCGAAAACGCTTCAGGAGCATCTTCGTTGCCCCTGAAATATGCATCAGACAAATATCTTGAAGAAGAAAACGGAAGACAGTTACGGTACGTGGGCTGCATGAAATCAGTACCTTAGCAGAAATTCACGTCTGGCAGGAGATATTTTCTAGGCCCCTTTACTTGCTCTTTGTGCACTCAGAATTGGGAAGTGCCACAGTACGCGATGAACGTGCATAATAGAAACATTTCACAACACATCTGCATAAAGCTTCACTGAATTCTCACTGTGATTTTAATTTTGCTACCGATCAGAGTTTGAAGAAAAAAAAGAAATGGCTTTCGTATGAGGTGAATGTGGTTGGGGAAGCGGAGCCGGTGACGCACCTTCCAGTGCCTGCTGACGTCGACCTGGGGGTGCGCGCGCATGCGGCGGACGAGCAGGTTCGCCTGCCATGGCAGGTCCCGGCTCATGGCGCCCCCCTCGGCCACGTTGAACTGCGACGCGTGCTGGTGCGACAGGGAGTCGTTGAGCGAGTAGCCTACCAGCCGGGGGTTGAACTCCTTCAGGATGTTGGGCAGCGTCAGGAACTGCCGCCAGCTGCCTTCGCCTCCTGGCACAACAAATCGTGGCTTGATTAGGTAAAAAAAATAAAAAAAAAACTGCTGTGCCTCTTGAGCAATATGGGTTGTCACAAATGTTTAGGGTCAAAATTACACAGACACTAAACGATCCAAAACTGACAAGGAACGTCTTGAGCGCGAGGTCGCAGGTTCAGTCTTTAGTAAGACCCATTGGAAAATATTGTGTTAACAACTATGACACGAAAAAATATTAGCTGCTAATAACACCATGTGCATCAAAAGAGTGACAGAAGATGATTGTTTGGGAGGTGCAGTGATCAAGCTTCTGTGGCAAGTATGTATTGCATTTTACAAAATGGACATCGTCGATAGTCAAGAAATGTTTAAAACAAACCATTAACTTGCACCATAAACAGCGAATGAGAAACGGTGCGCCACAGTGGCCACAAAGGTTTCCGCCATCGAGGTCCAGGGTGACCTGCTCGGGACTTACAAACCGTGCAGGACGTTCAGCTACGTATTTACTCTTAAAAATGCATATAGAATAGTACTGGTGCAACAGCGTGATGAGAACTGATGGAACGTTATGGTAAGCAACCAAATGAGAAACAGTTTGTCGTGGAGCTTATCGTGAAACTGGTTATCCTTTAAGGCACAGCTACAAATAGTGCGATAAAATGTATTGTAGGCATGAAAAAAAAAGAAATATCCAGAGGCCGCATTTTTCAGTGGTTCCAAGTTTTTTCAGAAGTTATTGGTCAAAAGAAGTGGTCCTACCATAGCTGTATTTCTCTTACGTCCATTTTCCCATATTCACTTGCTGTACGTAAATACCCTCTACTTCTCTTCCAAGATCACACACACGAGCTTTACAGGCAACTTTTCTTTTCTTCAGTCTTCTGACTGGTTTGATGCAGCCCGCCACGATTTCCTCTCCAGTGAAAACTTTTTCATCTCACAGTAGCACTTATAACCTACGTCCTAAATTATTTGCTGGATGTTTTCCCATCTCTGTCTTCCTCTACTATTTTCACCCTCTACAGCTCCATCTTGTACCATGGAAGTTATTCCCTGATGTCTTAACTGATGTCCTACCACCGGGTCTCTTCAGTGTTTTCCGTGTATTCTTCTCCTCGCCGTTTCTGAAGAGAACCTCCCTCCTCATTCTTTACCGTAAGAGTCCACCTAATTTTCTACATTCTTCTGTAGCACCACATATCAAATGACTTGTAAATTATAGAGCGTAGCTATCAGTCGTCCTTTTTTCAGATTTTATTCGCAAATCCACATTTCGGCTAGTACAGTGGCTAGCTACTAAATTATAGTGCGCAGCTATCAGTCGTCTTCAGCTACTAGCCGAAATCTGGATTTGCGGAATAAAATATAAGAAAAGGACGACTGATTGCTGCACTTTATAATTTACAAGTCATATAACAGTCGCCGAGTGCACCCACTTCCCGAATGGAAGGTAACCTGTTGATATATCAAATGCTTCGAGTCTCTTCTCTTCCGGTTTTCCCACAATCCATTTTTCACTACCATACAGTGCAGTGCTCCAAACGTACATTCTCAGAAATTTCTTCCTCAAATAAAGATCTACGTTTGATAGCACTAGCCTCATCTTGGCCAGGAACGCCTTTTTACCAGTGTCCTCCTTGCTCCGTCCGTCATGAGTTATTTTGCTGCTTAGGTAACAGAATTCCTTACCTTCATCTACTTCCTGATCACCTGTCCTGATGTTACGCTTCTCGCTGTTCTCATTTCTGCTATTTCTCATTACTTCCGTCTTTCTTCGGTTTACCCTCAGTCCATATTTTTTATTCATTTGACTGTTCATTCCAATCAGCAGATCATGTAATTCTTCTTTACTTTCACTCAGGATACCAATATCATCAGCGAATCTTATCACTGGTGCCCCTTCACCTTGAATTTTAATTCCTCTCT
The DNA here is from genome assembly GCF_023864275.1 of Schistocerca cancellata. Taxonomy (NCBI): domain Eukaryota; kingdom Metazoa; phylum Arthropoda; class Insecta; order Orthoptera; family Acrididae; genus Schistocerca; species Schistocerca cancellata. Next base: position 1,085,017,853 of record NC_064626.1, read on the forward strand.
TGAATCTTTCTTTTAGCTCTATCATTGCCTCTTCGATGTATAGATTAAACAGTAAGGGCGAAAGACTTCATCCCTGTCTTACACCCTTTTTGATCCAAGAACTCTTATTTTCCCCATTTGGTTCTTGTACATATTGTATATTACCCGTCTTTCTCTGTAGCTTACCCCCAATTTTTCTCAGAATTTTGATCATCTTGCATCATTTTACATTGTCGGACGCTTTTTTTCAGGTCGACGGATCCTATGAACGAGTCTTGATTTTTCTTCAGTTTTGCTTCCATTATCGACCGCGTCAGAATTACCTCTCTGATACCTGTACCTTTCCTAAAGCCAAACTGATTGTCATGTAACACAACCTCAGTTCTTTTTTCCCTTCTTCTGTTCATTATTATTGTCAGTAACTTGGATGGATGAACTTTTAAGCTGATTGTGCGACAATTCTCGCACTTGTCGGCTCTTTCAACCTTCGGAATCGTGTGGATGCTGTTTTCACGAAAGTCAGATGGTATATCGCCGATTCATACATTCTACACATCAACTCGAATAATCATTTTGTTTCCACTTCCCCCAGTGATTTTAGAAATTCTGATGGGGTCCCTTCTGACATAGTGTTGGTGGGACAGAACAATCAAATGACATTCTGTGACCTCCTCTCGAGCGTGCAGACTTATGTGAGGCCTTGCGTTGCCATGGAGAAGGAGAAGCTCGTTTGCATTTTTGTGGTGAGTAACACACTAAAGTCTTTTCTTCAATTTAGTGAGGGTAGCATAAAATATTTCAGTTGATTGTCACACCATGAGGGAAGATATCAAACAGAATAGCCTCTTCAGCCTCAAAAGACCGTCGCCATGACTTCACCGGCTGAGGGTGCGGCTTTGAACTTTTTCTTAAGAGGAGAGATGGTGTAGTGCCACTCCATGGATTGCCGTTTCGTTCCAGGTCGGAATGGTGAACCCATGTTTCACCGTCTGTAATGATATTCGACAAGTCTGTCACGGTCTGCCTAGTAACGTGCAAGGAATTCTGCGCAGGTAGTCCTTCGTTGCTCTTCATGGTCTTCTTTTTGGCGGAAAAGAAACCAGCAGGGACACACCTTTGAGTACCCCAACTGGTGGACGAAACGAATGTGTCAGCACATACCAACGGAGATATCCAGCTGAGCAGCGAGGTGTTTGTGCTCCATCGATCACCTCGAATGGGAGTGTCCACACATTCCAACATTGAACGAGACACAGCAGTGTGCGGCCGGCTGGGATGGAGGAGATTGGAGAGGTTTGCTTTACCATGTTTCTATGACGACAAACGCCTCGCCCATCTACATCTACATCCATAATCCGCAAGGCACCTGATGGTGTCTGGCGGACGGTACCTTGAGTACCTCTATCGGTTCTCCCTTCTATTCCAGTCTCGTATTGTTCGTGGAAAGAAAGATTGTCGTTATCCCTCTGTGTGGGCTCTAATCTCTCTGATTTTATCCTCATGGTCTCTTCGCGAGATATACGTAGGAGGGAGCAATATACTGCTTGACTCCTCGGCGAAGGTATGTTCTCGACACTTCAACAAAAGCCCGTACCGAGCTACTGAGCGTCTCTCTTGCAGAGTCTTCCACTGGAGTTCATCAATCATCTCCGTAACGCTTTCGCGATTACTAGATGATCCTGTAACGAAGCGAGCTGCTCTCCGTTGGATCTTCTCTCTCTCTTCTATAAATCCTATCTGGTACGGATCCCCCACCGGTGAGCAGTATTCAAACTGTAACCTACTCCGTTTGTTTTCGAACTGCATTTCCTTAGGATTCTTCCATTGAATCTCAGTCTGGCATCTGCTTTAACGACAATTAATTTTATATGGTCATTCCACTTTAAATCATTCCTAATGGCTACTCCCAGATAATTTATGGAATTAACTGGTTCCAGTTTTTGACCTTCTATATTGTAGCTAAATGATAAAGGATCTTCCTTGCACGTTACACTTGTCTACACTGAGATTCAATTGCCATTCCCTGCACAATGCGTCAATTCGTTGCAGATCCTCCAGCATTTCAGTACAACTTTCCATTGTTACAACCTCTCGATATACTACAGCATCATCCGCAAAAAGCCTCAGTGAACTTCCGATGTTATTCACAAGGTCATTTATATATATTGTGAATAGCAACGGTCCTACGACACTCCCCTGCGGCACACGTGAAATCACTCTTATTTCGGAAGACTTGTCTCCATTGAGAATGACATGCTGCGTTCTGTTATCTAGGAACTCTTCAATCCAATCACACAATTGGTCTCATCGCGTTTTTTCTCACTGCCAGGTTTGTGCAAACATTCTGGAAGCGCCTCTGAATATCTGCTCTGGTTTGGCGCCAAACGTAACTCAATGAGAGCTTTCTGATTGGAACGCACCTCCACTGCAGTCGCCATTTTGAAAGCTACGGATGGCGCTGCCACCAATTGGAGCTTCAAGAAACTATAGAGGTTGAAGTGTGAATATTCCATAATGTTCCACAACGAATTCCTCATTTTTCAACGAAATTGGTCGAGGAAAAAGAAATGTTGCATTACCTACTGAACACCCCCCGTACAATTAGTTTTTTGTGGTCATTCCACTTCAGATCCCCACGGATGTTTAATTTTCGGTATTTTGCGGTTGTTACTGTTTCTAGTTGTTTAACACGAATAGTGTAATTGAATAGTACATCTACATCTACATCCACATGGTTACTCTGCAGTTCACACTTAACTGCCTGGCAGAGGGTTCATCGGACCACATTCATACTACTTCTCTTCCTTTCCACTCTCGAATGGCGCTTGGGAAAAAGGAACACCAAAATCTTTCTGTTGGAGCTCTGATTTCTCTTATTTTATTATGATGATCATTCCTCCCTACGTAGGTGGTCATCAACAAAATATTTTCGCATTCGGAAGAGAAAGTTGGCGATTGAAATTTCGTAAATAGATACCGCCTCAAAGAAAACCGCCATTGTTTCAGGTGACTGCCACCCCAGCTCGCGTATCATGTCACTACACTCGCACCCCTATTGTGCGATAACACGAAACGAGCTGCCCTTCTTTGCGGTTTTTCGATGTCCTCCATCAATCCTACCTGGTAATGATCCAATACTGCGCAGCAGTAGTCCAACAGAGGACGGACAAGTGTAATGTAGGTTGTCTCTTTAGTGGGTTTGTCGTTTGCGATCAGCCTTAGGATTTTCGTACGTTAATATATCAGTTATATATAACGTAAGCAGGAAGCCGCTACAAAATACCCTTGGTGTGCTCCCGAAATTATTTTCTCATCTGTCGATCTGTATCCGTTAAGAACGACGTGTTTAGTTCTGACTGTAAGGGAGTCTTGAAACCATCACAAATCTGCTACGGTACTCGGTTGTGCTGTCTCCATTACTGACATGAGTTCCGCGATCTGTAATTGCTGCCTAATTATTGCTGAAACATGCCAAGAAACAAATCGATGAGAACCCAGATCCCAAACCACCATATCTAGAGTAGATCAAACAGATAATCAAAGAGCATAAGGATGACAAACACCAGGGGAAGACGGCGTTGTGGCAGGAACATGCAAAATCGGAGGAGATATCGCCGATCAAAAACTTTACAGAAGAAATATGTAACACTGGACAGAACCCAAATGACTGTAAATGTGTGCTCACACATCCGCGTCGTATGAAGACGCAATCGAACAGATTCAATTCAGTTCAATTTTTTACTACGAATTTTAGACCTGTTATATGGAAACTCTAAACAGGTCATACATATTCGTTAATCATGGTGACCTACAATGTTTTATATTATGTATGTAGCAGAAATTATGGTAACAGCAATCATTGGTATTACTGATATAGAAAAAAAGAATACTTGGAACATGAGAATCAGTTTAAAAAAAGTAAGATAAAGGTAATTAACTCAACTTCAAGTGAGTAACTTCCATCTTACATGACTAGATATGTTCTGGCACCCTCGAAAGAACTCGAGGCTTTGCCAGCAAATCACACCTATACCTACTTCTGAAGCTAATGATGCAACATTATCCTACATCACCTAGACTGGTAGATGCGTGTCTCGGTGCCTCGGCAATCCACGAGTGCCTATCATAATCTATAATTGTTGTTGACACTATTTTGATATTTTGAGCTTCCACTTGGCCTTATAGACCGAATGTTAACGAATTGCCTTTCATGTATCCGGTGTGCTATAGTAGTGACTTTAGTCAACAAGTTTTGGTCTCTTACAATTGTTTGCAGATCGTAGTCTGACTGTCTGCAGTCTCTCTCTACCCGAAAAAGGGGGTATCTGAGAACGACATGATCAGTGGAACCTTCCCTTCACAGTCATAGATTGGCGTGCTACAACATCTCACTCGATGCAGACGTTTCGAATATGAACGGTGACCAGTTAATAGGTGCAGCATATTTCGAGTAGAGGCAACGTCGTGCAGTTTGAGACTATTGCTAGTGCTTGGGAATATGCTGTAAACATATCTTGCAGTGCTCCTGGTGTCCCAGTCATGCTGCCATTCCTCTAACTTCCAGGCTCGTAAACGTCTTATCAGGAATATGCGTTCCTGTGATCTCGTACACATGACCTTATTGCTCACGCCCCAACCAATACTCCGCTGCCCTGTAACGTACCACGATATCCATCGGACATATCCAGAGAATCTCTACTAAACCCTCTACAGGTGTAGCCCGAAAGGCATCGGTCATCGTCAGAAGCACGCTCCACTAAATTTGTCGCTGTATTGTTTTGTAGCTGCCTAGCGCACCGTAAGTAATGGTAATTTACAGTCGGCAGTGCTAGCACAGGTCATCTTAAGCATAATTTTTGCCGCTTCCTGATTAACAGATTTTAGGTGTTCTAGAAACTTTCTCTTCTCGTCTAGACGAATGCCTAAATATTTGTAAACAGTGCTGCGTTTTACACGTATGCCGTCAAGCCTTATGGAAGGATTTCTGGCAACAAAAAGCCATCCCTTCATAAGTATGTATGTGGTTTTCTGAACAGCTGTAGTCAGTTTAGTTACTCTTGCACCAATGCTGCACCTCAGCAAGCACATCATTCACCTTTTCGTCAAGTCTCTCCTTGGAGTCTGCAGACACAACTACCAGGATGTTATCTGCGTATGCGACAACGCCTTCAGTAGCATCTGCCCCGTCTAATAGATGTAATAGGGGTTCAGTACTAAGATTCCAAAACAGTGGACCATTACGGAGCCTTGAGGGCAGCGCTTGGTAACAAAACGAACTCTACAAGTACACTGAAAAGACAACACATACAACGAGGAAGCGGAAGGTCTACGGACACCTACCAAGGATGAATGAATGCAGACTGAAAAAAAAAAGATCGTGAGCTAAATCGTGGGTTTCAACTGCATATCTAAATGGGTAGATGAAGTGAAGACGGATGCAGTGGCATTTGGAATTACGTCACAGATGGCTCATAATAGAGCCAAGTTAACAGTATAACATCGTTCAAAAAGAAACCACCAAACAGGAGGCCTAAACGGATCGTTTCCAAGGAAGAGAAAAATAAAGAAGTGAAAGAATGAAGAGGATATGGGAGGAGATGAGAAAGAAGAGTCAAGAAATCTTAAGTTCTTTGAGGTCAACTTTTCGCCAAAATAAGAAATTACAAAAACAAAAAAATGTTGTAAGAGTACTCGCTACGTGACGAAACATAAGCGCCCTTACCAATGGACCAGGACATGCCCTTATTCTCGATAGCGACCTGCAGCAGGTTGGCGGCGACGTTGCCATAGCCGGCGGTGAGGCTGTCGCCCAGTGCGGCGACGACATCGATGTCTCCCGGCCGCAGGCGGTGTACAGAGTCCGGTGGGGAGGGCGAACGGCCGAGGCGGGTGTCGCACGGGAAGGGCCGGTCCGACGGCACCTCCGGCTGCAGCATCTGCAGGCACGCCCAACAGCAGTCAGCGCAGCCGCTTATGGAATGTCTGTCTGCTCGAGTTACTTTTGATACCTCTACATTCTATTTCTACTTGTACTTCTATTTATGTAATGTTTACTTTCCTACCTTAAGATACATGGAATACTCTACTGGCCATTAAAATTGCTACACCAAGAAGAAATGCAGTTGACAAACGGGTATTCATTGGACGAATATATTATACTAGAACTGACATGTGATTACATTTTCACGCAATTTGGGTGCATAGATCCTGAGAAATCATTACCCAGAACAACCACCTCTGGCCGTAACAACGGCCTTCATACGCCTGGGCATTGAGTCAAACAGAACTAGGATGGCGTGTACAGGTACAGCTTCAACACGATACGACAGTTCAACAAGAGTAGTGACTGCCGTATTGTGACGAGCCAATTGCTCGGCCACTATTGACCAGACGTTTTCAATTGGTGAGAGATCTGGAGAATGTGCTGGCCAGGGCAGCAGACGAACATTTTCTGTATCCAGAAAGGCCCGTGCATTTTCCTGCTGAAATGTAGCGTTTCGCAGGGATCGAATGAAGGGTAGAGCCACGGGTCGTATCACATCTGAAATGTAATGTCCAATGTTCAAAGTGCCGTCAATGCGAACAACAGGTGACCGAGACGTGTAACCAATGGCACCCCATACCATCACGCCGAGTGATACGCCAGTATGGCGATGACGAATACATGCTTCCAACGTGCGTTCACCGCGATGTCGCCAAACACGGATGCGACCAGAACCTGGATTCATCCGAAAAAATTACGTTTTGCCATTCGTGCACCCAGGTTCGTCGTTGAGTACACCATCACAGGCGCTCCTGTCTGTGATGCAGTGTCAAGGGTAACCGCAGCCATGGTCTCCAAGCTGATATTCCACGCTGTTGCAATCGTCCTCGAACTGTTCGTTCAGATGGTTGTCGTCTTGCAAACGTCCCCATCTGTTGACTCAGGGATCAAGCCGTGGCTGCACGATCCGTTACAGCCATGCGGATAAGATGCCTGTCATCTCGACTGCCAGTGCTACGAGGCCTTTGGGATACAGCACGGTGTTCCGTATTACCCTCCTGAACCAACCGATTCCATCTTCTGCTAACAGTCACTGGATCTCGACCAACGCGAGCACCAATGTCGCGATACGATAAACCGCAATCGCGCTAGGCTACTATCCGACCTTTATCAAAGTCGGAAACGTGGTGGTACGCATTTCTCCTCCCTACACGAGGCATCACAACAACGTTTCATCAGGCAACGCCGGTCAACTGCTGTTTCTGTATGAGAAATCGGTTGGCAACTTTCCTCATGTCAGCACGTTGTAGGTGTCGCCACCTGCGCCAACCTTGTATGAATGGTTTGAAATGCTAATCATCTGCACATCACAGCATCTTCTTTCCTGTCGGCTAAATTTCGCGTCTGTAGCACATCATCTTCGTGGTGTAGCAATGTTAATGGCCAGTAGTGTACTTTTGGAGCCAGTTTTGCAACGGACATTCGGAAAAAAATGAGCCGGAGGCTGTAAAATGAAAGACACCGAACTGATAGTCATGCCATTGCCTAAGGAAGAAGATGCTAAAGCCCCGAACTCGCCACTAGAGGAACATGGACACACATCCACGTGACGACAGAACGAATATGTACATGCGTCGACAGCCCATTGCCCTCTTTAGTGCCGAAAACCGAGAAATGAAGGCTTCAAAAGAAGAGAAAAGAGGCATGCTGTATTTCCTTACAGCGGAAGCATGGCAGGAATGGAAATACAATGAAGAATGGCACAATTGTATGGAGAGCACTGTATGTCCGTTCCAACTCCGACGTTCAATCCCATCTCTGTGGCAATGGCTGAAAACGTAACTCGCCGGTCTTCAGTAACGAGAGCATCCTACTGCTACACGACAGTATATGAAATATGGTGTAGCTTTCTAGATCTCGCGTCATTAGCCAACAACATTCGTCCTCCTTTGAATCGCTTTTGCCTCTCCTTGGCCCTTGCAAAAATGGTTCAAATGGCTCTGAGCACTATGGGACTTAACATCTGAGGTCATCAGTCCCCTAGAACTCAGATCTACTTAAACCTAACTAACCTAAGGACATCACACAGATCCATGCGCGAGGCAGGTTTCGAACCTGCGACCGTAGCTGTCGCGCGGTTCTAGACTGTAGCGCCTAGAACCGCTCGGCCACAACGGCCGGCTGGCCCTTGCAACGGACATGCAATGTTCTTCCTATATTTGAGCCATTCATTGATGGATCTCTGTTCCCAGCACTCCTCCGCTGCTAGGAACATGCTCCACCCCTTTTCCTTCAAAACCTCCATTTTACAGTTTTCAGCGCTACTGAGTACAGTGGACGATCGACGCGTGCGTTTGCTCACTCTGTCGTCACGCAGGCATGTGCCCATGTTCCGCTAGCGGCGAATTTGGTGCTTCAGCGCTCCGATAGGGACCACACATTCTTCCGCAGGCGATGGCCTTATGATCGCTTCAGAGGTTTTCATTTCACTGACTCAGACTTGTATCTTTTTGATTGCACGTTATATTTTACGATCTGTAATTAATTAATGAGTGTTTTACCGTGTTTAGCGTTATTTGTGTAAGCAGTCACATATCTCTGGAACATCTACCGACTGGCTGAAATATGTTGAACCACTGCTAAGAAAGAAGTAAATAAGTACCACCTAACTCCATCCGATTTAATTTCTCCAGTATTCTCAAAAATTTTAGAAAAGTAACGCACAAGCACCTTCTTAACAACCTGTCTGTGAATAATACATTATCTAAGAGAGTTTGGGTTTCTAAAGAGTTCCTATATTGTGAAGGTTACTTAAAAAAAGCGCAGTTAAGTACTTAATCCGTTAGAAAATAAATTACGGGCTATTGAAGTATTCGCCAGCCGGAGTGGCCGAGCGGCTCTAGGCGCTACAATCTGGAACCGCGCGACCGCTACGGTCGCAGCTTCGAATCCTGCCTCGGGCATGGATGTCTGTGATGTCCTTAGGTTACTTAGGTTTAAAGTAGTCCTAAGTTCTAGGGGACTGATGAGCTCAGAAGTTCAGTCCTACAGTGCTCAGAGCCATTTGAACCAGTTATTGAAGTACTCTGTGCTTTCCTCCTCCCTCTCTCTTTTCACATCACCTTCTCACCCCTTCCACTGTTCCTCTGTCCTCCTCTCTCTGATCATCTCCTCCTCTTTCCTTCCTCCGTTCATTTACTCCAACGTCCTGTGTTAATTTTCTCCTTACTTCTCTGTCCACCTTATCTTCCCCTACTCTCTGCCCATCTCCTCCTCTTCTCTTTCTCCTGTCGTATCAATATATCCTTTTATCGGTCTACTAGCTCAGTACTGGACATTGCCACGATATGTATGTGTTCCAGTCTTCTATTACTCCAGGCCCTCCTTCTCCTTCTCTTTGTCAATCTCCTCGACCCTCACTCGGTCTGGCGCTTCCTCTTTTTATCTCCTCCTACACCTCTTTCTGTTCGTCTAATCCTATCCCCTCTCTCTGTCCATCTGTCCCTCCCCCTCTGTTCATCCGCTCCTCCCCCCCCCCCCCCTGTCTAATTTCGGGACGCTCTCCATGCACGTCAAACATTGCAGTGAGCAATACCAAACTCCTGGGCCACATTCGTCATCACACTTCACCCCGCTGCCAGTTCCTCGATTATTTTCTTTTTGGAGTTGTCCAAAAGCTCTTCCCAGGCAATGGTGGAATTAAGAACATCACCAAAGGGCACCAGAACTGCTCGCCAATACATGCGCACTGTGGGCACAGCCCCATACTGGCGCTATAGCCACGCTGATCTCATGCAGGGGCCCACGAGAAATATAAATCCGGGCACGATCTTATATGTCACACTAGTCGCCTTGTGCACCACACTTCGCTAAGCTCAGCTCTGTGTAGGGCCCACGGGAAATGAGAATGTGACCGGAGAGGTACCTACTAAAGGTGTGATTTCGAGAGCTTTCACGCATTTAAAAACGCAATTAATTATTTTAAACTTGCCTGAAAAAGTTACTCGCTCCCATCCGTTGTCGGCTGCTGGCACTAGTAAGACCTACAGTGTCACCTGCTATGACGTGCACGTCGTGGCCAGTCTATCTTGTGGTCCACGCGACGTCCACTTTTCTGTGCACGACTGGGAGACCTCTGGCAACATGCTCCAGCACTTTCATTCATTTTCACCGAGTTATATCACTGTATTTATGTCGTCCTTAAGTTATGCAGAGCAGCATCCAACAGGTCAAGAAGTTAGGCTGACCTTCCCGGGTGTTTGGTCATGTTAATGCGGCCGCTTCCAGGATGGGAGGTACCCCTAGGTAAAATCTGCGACGAGGGGTCTATGTACCGGCCTGCCGGTTGTGGCTTTTACGTGGTTTGTCACATACCACTAGGTGAATAACGGCCTGGTACCAATGTTCCACCTCATAAAAGCGGAACATAAAAATTTATAACACTTACTCACACTTGCACACGTTATTTACTCTATACGCAAAAAGGTACATTGCTTTTGTACTGGGAAAGGGGAGTGTACTATAACTGATTGACTAAATACTGAAGAAAATTCAGGAGATGCTATGGAACTGAAGAATCGTTAGGCCCAGCTCATCTTGGAGTTTCTTGCTGTGTATGACAGAGACGATTATTTTTCAGCACTTCTGCTTTTCCAAAGAGCAGAATTTTGGTCTACAGAGACCGCTGGACTTAACGACTGAAGTGTGTAGAGGGAATGGGAAGTCGCCGTTACGGTTTAATTTGTGGGAGGCAAATGAAAAAGGAGCCTGTAGATATACCTGGCTATATTTCCGTCCAAGAGCGCTTGAGTTTTCTATGCCCTATTTTAGGTGAGATAGCATACAGGCTGCCATAAAAAAGCTGGCCGTGTTTATTGAACTTAATGAACTTCGCAGTTTCTATAGAAACTACTTTTTTAAAATCAAAATCATGTAACATTTCGTCTGTGAAACACCGTCCTATTTTATCCCAGCGAATATATATCTCTGATCTACAAGGCGAGGAACATAATAGCTTTCATTTTGTGCTATTAGCGGGAAGAGCGCGATTGACATCGTGTTACAAACCAAGAATTACTTCTGTTGCTTCATTCTCCAGAACGTCAAATAAATGTGCACACAAAGTGGGCCTTTTTTAAAGCTAGTAACACAAGCTTGTGATAAACTGCAGATTTTCATAGTTGTAGCAGACGTAGTTGAACCGTGCTGCGGCTCGCGTTGGTGCCGTGTGAAGGTTTCTGCCAGACCGTATCGTCTAATTTGAAAGACGTATACATTGCCGGCGATGGGCGAGGCATGACAGAATCTCTGACCAGAGAGTAGTTTATCGTTAGTTGTTGCTAGTCTGTGCTTGACCGCGCGAGTCGACAGTAGTAGTTGTCAGTCGACAGTAGTAGTAGTCAGTCCGTGCTAGTCCGTGCTAGTCGGCGGGAGTCGGCATGCGTCGGCTGTGTGCTCTGCTCGCGACTCTGGTCAAGACTCTGGAGGATGAGTATTGTTGTAGAAGGTAAAGAAGCAGCCTTGCGCATATTTAATAATGTATGTTAATTGTAATTTAATATGTTCAAAGAAATGCCCCAATAATAATTTTTATAATATAAAGCAACTCTTTTAAAGAAAAGCATTCATTTCAATTTAAAGAATATTTGAAATGCATGGTCATTCCTTCCAATAATCAAAAAAAATATACGCCAGCACTGCACGAAGCTGTGTCGAAAAATTCCAGCTTAAGAGCAGATATAATTGCGTTTTTTATTGAGGTAAGAATTTTCGCGTTTTTTATTCAGAATACAGGGCCGAAGGGCAGCGCTGCTGTCCTCATAAAATTTATCAGGTTCCTAAACTTTTTTATTATTTTTGGTGTTTAGGAATTTTTCTATTCCGAACTTGACATTAAATCAGAAAAGAATTTTGTGGGAATATTAAGTGTGAATGCATTCTTTGCACAGAGACTATAAGTGGGAGCCAATTTTGTTCAGAGGTTACATTAAAATTCAATTTTGTTCAGAGGTTACAATATTTAAAAATTCATTTAATTGTAAGTTATTATATTTTGTGGGAAGGTTACTCTTGGCTCACTTTTTCACATTTTCATTATTTGCGGGGAGGTTACAAGTTGGCATGGTTGCGTTGTTTGTGTTCTTCTTGGGTTCACTGGCGCCACACGGATTCCTAAGCCTTGCCTGTCCGCTAGTGGCAGTAGTTCTGTTGCCCTGTCTTTGCAGCGACCTCGTTCCTTTTCCGTGTGGTGTGAGTGGGAATTCGGTTGGGGACCCAGAAGCAGCGAGGTCCGCGCAGAGCGAAACCACGCCGGGACCGCTGGAGGCGTGTATGGACTGCCGGATGGAAGGGCAGTGGTCACGAGGGTGCACGACCTCGTCGAAACCGGATCCTGCATGTTTAAGTTGAGCGCATTGCAATTCGCGAAGAGAAACCTCCACCATTGTGAAATATCGCGATTCTCCAGTGCATTGGGTTCGTGTTGCTGCTCGTAGTCTCGCCGAGGCGAAAAGCAGCGAGTGGAGTACCTGTGGAAGGCGGCTCCGATTAGCCGTCCTGAACATCTAATTACTATTGACTATTTTCAGCTTCTTACATTGTTAAGTTCAACCAGCGGTATTTTTTCTGTCTTGTGGCCTCTAACGCCCCAGTTACCTGCCCTGTGGGTCAGTGTGTGTAACGGCAGTGTACATTTCCCCGCCTTGCCACCGCTGTCTGGTGACGGGTGTAAGTTTGACAGCTTCTTGACTGTAGGTTGCGTGGCGTTCTTCTACCTCAGTGGTAGTCATTCCTTCTTGTTCCGGGTGCTCTAAGCACAGTATTCTGCGGGAGGAGCCCAGACCACCTGTTCCGGCTTTGGCGTAATTTCACATCTTGCATTTGTTTTGTTGGATGCCAGGTAGCTTCACCAAGATTATCATTAGTCGCTCGTTAGACTGACACTAGTCCGAGTTACCATCTTGTTATCTGAATGCAACTCTTGCCTGCCTTTCTCTTCACTTGCGAAAATGTTTTTGGTATGACCTACTCAGAGATCGATTCCTGGAGCACTGTCTATCACTGGCCCTTGTGTTTTATTTTATTATTTTATTATTAAGTTACCATCATTTATCTCACCTGTTTGGCGATATGTTGTATTTTTTTAATTAACTTTTGCTTTGCCATTCGCCATTTGACAATATATTTGTTAATTTTTTTATAATTGCCATTTTGGCGTTAAAAGGCCTTCAGCCGTGATTGTGGTGACTTACTTTAAAATTCTGACTGTGACCACATTGCCTTGTTTTCAAAAATTATTTGCTCTCTGTATTTTATGTATGTTTGCTAATTTTTTTTTAAATAATTGTCATTTTGGGCGTTAAAGGCCTTCAACCGTGATTGTGGTTACTTGCTTTAAAATTCTGATAGCGACGACATTGGCTTGTCTTCAAAATTATTAGCTGTCTGTATTTTATATATTTGTTAAATTTTAAATAATTGCCATTTCTCGCGTTAAAGGCCTTCAGCCGTGATTGTGGTTACGTGCATTAAAAGTCTGATTGCGACCTCATTGGCTTGTTTAAAAAAAAAATACTAAAATAAATGAGTGGAATTGCAAAGCAAACAAATAGTAATTGATTCGGGCCCCGTCCACAATCGTAACCCAATCCTGCCAACCTTAACTATCAGGTTTCAGCAATACTTTCTGCTTGATTTCCGTGTTTACAAAATTGAAACCATTGGACTAGATAAACTTACAATATATACACTACTGGAAGAAATTAGTAAAACCTTTTAGAGGTTTCTGATTCACTCAAGATTTATTGTTGCAAAAGGGCATACGGAATAAATGAAGTGATTGCAATTACATTTCAATAGCACAAGAGTTTCTGAGGTATCAGATATTGACCCAAGCTGAAACACCCATATTAGTAAGTGGTGTAGCCTCATCGGGCGGCAATAAAGAGCTGGCTCTGCCATCTGCGTTATGCTACGCCTGCTCGATCTGTTCAAGTAGTTTTTTAAGAATTGTTGGTTGGCGAGTGGCACGAGTCACTTCTCCTCCGATCATACCCCACACGTGCTTGATTGGAGACAAGTCCGGAGATACTGCTGGCCAGTGAAGTTGCTGAACGTCTTGCACAGCTCGTTGAGTTCCACGGGTGGCCGATCAGGGCCATGTTGGCACAACACATCGCCTTCCTGTTGCAAGAACGACAAAAGAACAGATCTGACAAGGTTCTGCACGTACCGAGCGCTGGTTAGCGTGCCCTCCAGGAACAACAAAGGCGAACGAGAGCTGTAGTTTATTGCGTCCCAGGCCTGGGTGGGCCCAGTGTATCTTGGACGAATGCACTATACGAGACAGCGATCACCAAGTCTACGTCATATGCGCAAACAGTCATCGTTTGCTCGCAGACAGAATGTGCTTTCATCGCTGAAGACCAAGGCGCACCATTCCAAGTGGTCCTCTGACGGCACAAGTGGAGCAGTGCACATTTATACTGTGGAGTGAGCGGAAGACGGACTAGAGGTGTGTATTCCCGTACTCGTGTTGCGTCAGTTGCGCATCGATGCTGGTATCAGTGGTCACGTCAACATTCTCACACCCGTAGACAGGATTCTGCACATCCATGCAGCACGGATGCCCACCAGGATCGTCGCACTGTAATGACAGCGTGGCAGATCGTACAGCTAACACAGCACAGATAGGAGGGCTTGTGATCCAAGACGTGTCGACACGAAATGTTGTGAACCTGTTATTAGCAGTGGAGTAGACACAGACGGCACTCTGGTATCTGTATCGTTATGCTATGTGTCGTCGGGCGACGTTGAAATCATTATCAGTACATCTACTACCCCAGGCGGCATATGCCCTCATCGAATTAAAATGTCGTCTTTCCGTGTATGCTAATTCTTTTTCTCCGGCAGTGTATACACAGTATTCAGAGCAGCGATGCTTTCCCGAAAATGGCGTGATTTATTAGATAATTCAACTCCGATGTAGTGAGTACTTCGATAGGTATGGCACTTGAGCGAGTGGCGTTTTAGCTTTCTTTAGCGCGGAGAACATGCAACATCAGCATGCGTAAAGGAAGCGTCGGGTTTTGCTGAATCAAGGATTTCCTATATGTAGTTTGGTCTGAGTACCCACAGCAGTCCCTTAAGAGTATAAACCGCAATGTATGCTCCTGAAACTTCACTGAGGGCGATGATGAAAATACTACACAATAAAAGGAGCGCGAAGCATCGGGTAATAACCAGGAACAGAACATTAAGAGGAATATTGATAAAAGTTCGGCGATCTAAATCTGAATAACTATTTGTTTAGCAAACACTAGCATGCTGCTACAAGAAAACTTCAAGAACCTATAACAATGCTGGTTCGACACTACAATCTACATTTAATGGGACAGAAACTGTTTATAATTGAGTGAGGAAATAATACTAAAACAAAGGCAAGGTAATGAAGTTTGAGTAAATATTCCGAATACAATGTACTTCAGTTCAATCACTGTTCAATAACTTTACTTCTTTACGGTCCTGTTTATAGAGTCAATAGTTTACTACCTCAAGGAAGCATTGCAAACACAATCACGACCTACAATAGTATATGCCAAGGTCGCTTCTCTCAGCTGCAGCTGCATCAAGGTGCCTCCCCGTTGCGTTCGCCACGTGCAGGATCGTGACTGCGTACTGGATTTTCCTTATTTGTCGAGCTAAACCTGTCAGTTGCTCTGTGTTAGTAGATATTCGAACCTGTCAATTCCTCCGTGTTAGTAGTTATTTGAAACTTAGGAGTGTTGCAACCTTACAACCTCCGAAGAAAACTATATAATGACATTATGTCCCACTGTTTTCTGATAAATCTAATAACCTAAAACATCGTTCGTGCTACAAATAAGCTACTAATACAGGGTGGACGACAAGTCAGTTGTCGAAAATGCTTCTGGTACAGTTATTAATGCTGAAGAAATGAAAATATAAATTTATTATCAACACAGAAACACGTGTACAGTTCAATGAACCTATAGAAAATGCTCAAAGTTGTTTCCATGCTGTTCTAAGTAAACATTGCATCTTTTCAACACTGATTTACAAATTTTGTCGAAAATCTTGCGGGCCTGTAGGTTTTCAAATTCTTGTCGGATTCGTTCCTTCAAATTCTCACTATCACGAATCTTGACGGAATAAACCTCATTAATTTGTATAGCCCGGAGTGAGAAATTCATGAGTATGGTATCTGAGCATCAAGGAGGCCAGACACTAATACCCTTTCTGCCAATCCATTCACAGACGTTTTCATTTAGGACGTCTCTCGCAACAGGTCCATAATGTGGAGATGCTTCATCTTGTTGCCACATCAGCTTTTCCTTAAGCAGCTGCAGATTTTCAAAAAGTAGATTAGTTTCCAGTTCTAACAACACTTATTGATGCGTATCTCGGTAAGTTACAGAACTGACAGTAATTTCAGAGAAAAAGGCCCTAGTAACCCACCGCTGAAAACCCCTGCCCATACACTCATCGCCACTAGGGTATTCGTAGACACCGTCCAAACAAAGTTACTTCTCTTCACCTTGTCATTCACCCTGAAAGTCGCTCCAGAGAAAGATTTTACAAAAATTGAGATCGGCATCTTGTCCGGTTGCGTACAACTTGCAAAATTCCATACGCCTCAAAAATGGTTCAAATGGCTCTGAGCACTATGGGACTTAACTGCTGTGGTCATCAGTCCCCTAGAACTTAGAACTACTTAAACCTAACTAACCTAAGGGCATCACACACATCCATGCCCGAGGCAGGATTCGAACCTGCGACCGTAGCGGTCGCTAGGTTCCAGACTGTAGCGCCTAGAACCGCTCGGCCACTTCGGCCGGCTCCATACGCCTGTCCGCAACATCTTTATCTATGCGTTGAAGTGAAACAGGCTTGCACTATCTCACTGTCGGCATTTTACGAATCCTTCGTAGGGACACCCTTACTATTCCACATGCTTGGACGCTTTTCTTCGAGATTTAGTTGGTGAATGTACAGAACACCGATGAGGAAGCTCCGGTCCCGATCCAGTCTCATCAAATCAAACTTAATTTGCAAATGTCTTGTCGAAGGAGGGTGAATATTTGTAAAACGTTTCACAGACGTCACTGTACTCATGGCAATGTTTTCACCACGTTTGCAAAAGAAATACACACTGTTCTATAGTTTAGTTTCTATTTACTATTTCTCAGATGACAACAAACAGCAATAACCTCAAACTGCTAGCGTCAGCTGACCTATGGACACAACTTACTACCACTCTCCAAGCAAAACAAAGCCTAAGGATTGATAGTGACAACTAACTTAGGACCCACCCGTAATTCATAGTTATATTCATTGTCTTCAGACCATTACCGTCCAATCCGCTTTATAGCTACACTACGTATCGGTCTGTCACCACATTCGAGATTTACCACACTCGATCTTGGTTTCTTAACGTATGTCAGTAGTACAAAGCCGAAGCTTCATCTATTGTCAGGTCTTCTATTTACAAATCAGTAGCCAAGAGGTAGTGACGTCTCCTACACCGAAAGAAAAGTTACGAATGTTATGGCACTGTTCACAGGCTCCAACGACTTCCTTATGACGTCACGCACATTAGCCAATCAGCACGTTTTTGACCACTGGTAATGATGCACAACCTAACAGTCTTGAGTGTCACCTCCAACTACACGTACCACCAAGGGTGCATCTCGAAAAATAACAGCCGCCTTGGCAGCAGAGGTCGATTACGTACATGTGTACGGTCGCGTTTGACTCGGAGGCAGCCGGTTCGAATGCTAGTGGTGGAAGAAATTTTCAACTCCAATATTTGGCCGGTAAGGAGAGGGGACGTAAAGTCCCTAATTACCAGACATTACTTCAATGTAGCCGATTTTATTCCAAATCTCTATGCAGCGTTCCATGAATTAGGGGGCGGGGACGTATCACTGTTGTGACGATCCGTTCGTCGAATGGGTACGTTAACCTCAGCGACAAGGCTGGCGCTATGTGAGCAGCAGGCTTCACCCTCTCCCTTCATCTTACAACGCAAACATGGTACCACACTATCCATAAAGCAATTACATTCACCTGCACTCAAAAGATACATCTAACATACAACACTAACACAACAGGTGGAAAGGGGCGATTGCGCATGGAAGAAGAAAATCTTCTTGAACTAAGCGCCCAAACAACCTCTACGTCTACATCCACATCTACATCTACATAATCCGCAATCCACCGCACGGTGCGAGACGGAGGGTACTCTGTACCACTATTACTAACCATTTCCTCTCCTGTTCTACTCGCAAATACAGCGAGATAAACGACTCTCAATATGCCTTCGTATGAGTCCTAATCTCTCGTATCTGATCTCCATGGTCCTTACGCGCAAAATTGTCCTTACGCGCAATATACACTCCTGGATATGGAAAAAAGAGCACATTGACACCGGTGTGTCAGACCCACCATACTTGCTCCGGACACTGCGAGAGGGCTGAACAAGCAATGATCACACGCACGGCACAGCGGACACACCAGGAACCGCGGTGTTGGCCGTCGAATGGCGCTAGCTGCGCAGCATTTGTGCACCGCCGCCGTCAGTGTCAGCCAGTTTGCCGTGGCATACGGAGCTCCATCGCAGTCTTTAACACTGGTAGCATGCCGCGACAGCGTAGACGTGAACCGTATGTGCAGTTGACGGACTTTGAGCGAGGGCGTATAGTGGGCATGCGGGAGGCCGGGTGGACGTACCGCCGAATTGCTCAACACGTGGGGCGTGAGGTCTCCACAGTACATCGATGTTGTCGCCAGTGGTCGGCGGAAGGTGCACGTGCCCGTCGACCTGGGACCGGACCGCAGCGACGCACGGATGCACGCCAAGACCGTAGGATCCTACGCAGTGCCGTAGGGGACCGCACCGCCACTTCCCAGCAAATTAGGGACACTGTTGCTCCTGGGGTATCGCCGAGAACCATTCGCAACCGTCTCCATGAAGCTGGGCTACGGTCCCGCACACCGTTAGGCCGTCTTCCGCTCACGCCCCAACATCGTGCAGCCCGCCTCCAGTGGTGTCGCGACAGGCGTGAATGGAGGGACGAATGGAGACGTGTCGTCTTCAGCGATGAGAGTCGCTTCTGCCTTGGTGCCAATGATGGTCGTATGCGTGTTTGGCGCCGTGCAGGTGAGCGCCACAATCAGGACTGCATACGACCGAGGCACACAGGGCCAACACCCGGCATCATGGTGTGGGGAGCGATCTCCTACACTGGCCGTACACCACTGGTGATCGTCGAGGGGACACTGAATAGTGCACGGTACATCCAAACCGTCATCGAACCCATCGTTCTACCATTCCTAGACCGGAAAGGGAACTTGCTGTTCCAACAGGACAATGCACGTCCGCATGTATCCCGTGCCACCCAACGTGCTCTAGAAGGTGTAAGTCAACTACCCTGGCCAGCAAGATCTCCGGATCTGTCCCCCATTGAGCATGTTTGGGACTGGATGAAGCGTCGTCTCACGCGGTCTGCACGTCCAGCACGAACGCTGGTCCAACTGAGGCGCCAGGTGGAAATGGCATGGCAAGCCGTTCCACAGGACTACATCCAGCATCTCTACGATCGTCTCCATGGGAGAATAGCAGCCTTTATTGCTGCGAAAGGTGGATATACACTGTACTAGTGCCGACATTGTGCATGCTCTGTTGCCTGTGTCTATGTGCCTGTGGTTCTGTCAGTGTGATCATGTGATGTATCTGACCCCGGGAATGTGTCAATAAAGTTTCCCCTTCCTGGGACAATGAATTCACGGTGTTCTTATTTCAATTTCCAGGAGTGTATGTTCGTAGCGGTAGAATAGTTCTGCAGTCATCTTCAAATGCCGGTTCTCTAAGTTTTCTCAGCAGTGTTCCTCGAAAAGAACGTCACTTTCCCTCCAGGGGTTCCCATTTGAGTTCCAGAAGTATCTCCGTAATACTTGCGTATTGATCGAACCTTCCGGTAAGAAATCTAGCAGCCCGCCTCTGAACTGCTTCAATGTCTTCCTTTAATCCGACCTGGTGTGGATCGCAAACACCCTAGCAGTACTCAAAAATAGTTAGGACTAGCGTCCCGTATGCGGTCTCCCTTACAGATGAACCACACTTTCCTTAAATTCTCCCAACAATCCGAAGTTCCCTACCACAATCCTTTCATTCTCATTCCATTTCATACCACTTTGCAACGTTACGTCTAGATATTTAATCGACGTGACTGTCAAGCAGGACATTAGTAATACTGTATCCGAAAATTACGGGTTTGTCTTTCCTGCTCATCCGCATTAACTTATATTTTTCTACATTTACACCTAGTTTCTGTTCATCAGATCAACTAGAAATTTTGTCTAAGTCGCCTTGTATCTTCCTACAGTCACTCAACTTGGACACCTTACCGTATACCACAGCATCACCAACACACACAGTAGCAGACTGCTGCTCACCCTCTCCGCCAGATCATTTGTATGTATAGAAAATAATAGCGGCCCATCACTCTTCCCTGGGTCACTACTTACCGTCTACGACAACGTACTGGGCTCTATTACTTAAGAAATCTTCGCGTCACTCACATATCTGGGAACCTCTTCCAAATGCTCGTACCTTCGTTAACAGCCTGCAGTAAGGCACAGTGTCATAAGCTTTTCGGAAATCTAGAAATATGTAATCTGCCTGCTGCCCTCAGTCCATTGTTCGCAGTGTATCATGTCACTCCTCTTGGCCTACCAGCTCACAATGCCATAAGACTGCTTTGTTCTTTTGTAGTAAGACCCTTCACCTCCGCTTTGTGATAGAACACGAGTGTGGCCATGAAATTACAGATTTCAGGGAGGAAGAAAGAAAAATGAGAGTTTAACGTCCCATCGATGAGGAGGTCATTAGAGACGGAGAACAAACTCGGATTAGGAAAGGATGGGGAAAGGAAAATCGACCGCTCACTCATCAAAGGAAACGTCCAAGCATTTCCTAGAGCGATGTGGGAAACTACAGTCCGAATGGCTGAGTGGGGATTAAATTATTTCGTATATCTATCTTCTATTTCGGATGGGGTTTAAACAGTCGTCCTCCCGAATACGAGTCCAGTGTGTTAAACGGTGTGCCACCTCGCTCGGAAATTATAGATTTGTTCATATACATAAATACATCACATTAATAATTGCTCATTGCCGTATCTTTACTGACATTGATTTTCATGTACACGTGTATAATCCTACCTCTCTCGACAAACAAGTAGGATTTTATGAGGTACCATATTCTGTATTGAGTTTGTGGAGCAACTGGCCTGTCTTCTAGTAGCAGTTTACTATATGTTGCTGATCAACACTACTGAAAAATGTTGCAGGTACTTCCAGTCTATAAAAAGATCGCCTCCGAGAAGTACTAGTATACTGTCTGGTCAAAAGCGTCCGGAAATCTCCAAGTGGACATTAATATGGAGTGTGTCCGCCCTTCGGCTTTATGACGGCACTATGCTGGCCACACTTTCAGCGAGGTGTCTGAACGTAACGGCAGCCCATCTTCCTCAGGAGCCAAAATCAGAGGTGTTGACGTGAGACGCTGGGGTCTGGAGCAACATTCTTACTCATCAAATGGTTCAAATGGCTCCGAGCACTATGGGACTTAACATCTGAGGTCATCAGCCCCCTAGAACTTAGAACTACTTAAACCCAACTAACCTAAGGATATCACACGCATCCATGCCCGAGACAGGATTCGAACCTGCGACCGCAACAGCAGCGTGGTTCCGGACGGGAGCGCCTAGAACCGCCCGGCCACAGCGGACCCCTGTAACTCATCCCAATGGTGTTCTTCTGGTTTCAGGTCGTCACTCTGGACAGGCCAGTCAGCTACAGGTATTCCCTCAAAGATACTGCTTTATGACAGTGTACATTGTCATGCCGACATAAACAATCATCACTTTCTTTCTGTTCTTGGTACTGTACGCAGTACTTGATGCTGCAACATATTTGTATTTTCATGTATTTCCTCATTACAATTTTTTATGCGCAATAAAAGGACCACAACCACGAAAAACCCCTCAATAAAGCAGTACTTCACTGTTGGCACAACACATGATGGCAGATAACGTTCCACAGGCATTCGCCAAACTCAAACCCTTCCGACTTATTTCCATAGGGTATACCATCATTCTAACAGCCGTGTACCGCAAGTCTCTAGAGGAACGGGAGGTTCCAAATGATTGGAAAAGAGCACAGGTAGTCCCAGTCTTCAAGAAGGGTCGTCGAGCAGATGCGCTAAACTATAGACCTATATCTCTGACGTCGATCTGTTGTAGAATTTTAGAACATGTTTTTTGCTCGAGTATCATGTCGTTTTTGGAAACCCAGAATCTACTATATAGGAATCAACATGGATTCCGGAAACAGCGATCGTGTGAGACCCAACTCGCTTTATTTGTTCATGAGACCCAGAAAATATTAGATACAGGCTCCCAGGTAGATGCTATTTTTCTTGACTTCCGAAAGGCGTTCGATACAGTTCCGCACTGTCGCCTGATAAACAAAGTAAGAGCCTACGGAATATCAGACCAGCTGTGTGAATGGATTGAAGAGTTTTTAGCAAACAGAACACAGCATGTTGTTATCAATGGACAGACGTCTACAGACGTTAAAGTAACCTCTGGCGTGCCACAGGTGAGTGTTATGGGACCATTGCTTTTCACAATATATTAAAATGACCTAGTAGATAGTGTCGGAAGTTCCATGCGGCTTTTCGCGGATGATGCTGTAGTATACAGAGAAGTTGCAGCATTAGAAAATTGTAGCGAAATGCAGGAAGATCTGCAGCGGATAGGCACTTGGAGCAGGGAGTGGCAACTGACCCTTAACACAGACAAATGTAATGTATTGCGAATACATAGAAAGAAGCATCCTTTATTGTATGATTATATGATAGCGGAACAAACACTGGTAGCAGTTACTTCTGTAAAATATCTGGGAGTATGCGTGCGGAACGATTTGAAGTGGAATGATCATATAAAATTAATTGTTGGTAAGGCGGGTACCAGGTTGAAAGTCATTGGGAGAGTCCTTAGAAAATGTAGTCCATCAACAAAGGAGGTGGCTTACAAAACACTCGTTCGACCTATACTTGAGTATTGCGCATCAGTGTGGGATCCGTACCAGATCGGGTTGACGGAGGAGATAGAGAAGATCCAAAGAAGAGCGGCGCGTTTTGTCACAGGGTTATTTGGTAACCGTGATAGCGTTACGGAGATGTTTAACAAACTCAAGTGGCAGACTCTGCAAGAGAGGCGCTCTGCATCGCGGTGTAGCTTGCTCGCCAGGTTTGGAGAGGGTGCGTTTCTGGATGAGGTATCGAATATATTGCTTCCCCCTACTTATACCTCCAGAACAGATCACGAATGTAAAATTAGAGAGATCAGAGCGCGCACGGAGGCTTTCAGACAGTCGTTCTTCCCGCGAACCATACGCGACTGGAACAGGAAAGGGAGGTAATAACAGTGGCGCGTAAAGTGCCCTCCACCACACACCGTTGGGTGGCTTGCGGAGTATAAGTGTAGATGTAGATGTAGAATAAAGCAACACAACCTCCTTCGTACTTCACTGTTGGCACAACACATGATGGCAGATAACGTTCCACCGGCATTCGCCATACTCAAAGCCTTCCGTCTTATTTCCATAGGGTATACCATCATTCATCGGCCAACTGCCCTGCCGCAGTGGTAACACTGGTTCCCATCAGATCACCGAAGTTAAGCTCTCCTGGGCTGGGCTAGCACTAGGATGGATGACCAGCGCTGTTGGCAAGCGAGGTGAACTCAGATATTGTGAGGCAAACTGGAGAGTTACTTGGTTGAGAAGTAGCGACTCCGGTCTCGGAAACTGACATATGTTCGGGAGAGCGGTGTGCTGACCGCAAGCCCCTCCTTATCCGCATCCAGTGACGCCTGTGGGCTGAGGATGACACGGCGGACGGTCGGTACCAATGGGCCTTCATGCCCTGTTGGGACGGAGTTTAGTTTTAATACCGTCATTCGTCACCGCATATCTCTTGTATCCAGTCATCTATTGTCCAGAGACGTCGCTCTTTATTCAGCCTCAAGCGACGCTTTGCACTGACTACAGAAATGTGTGGCTTATGAGGATCTGCTCGATCATTACAGCACATCCTTTTTGAATTTCCTACTCACTGTCATTGTGCTAGCTGGACTGCTGGTAGCACTCTGGAACTCATAAATGATTCCTTCCGCTGCTTTCATGCGATTTTTTGCGGTCACCATTCGCAGTGCTCGAAGATCCCAGTTCGTCATTTCATCAGAGCTGCTTGGTCTTTGTTTAGCTGTGGTTGTTCTTCGCGTTTTCACTTCACAATTACATCGCCAGCAGTCCACATGGGCAGCTTTAGAAGGGTTGAAACGTCGCAGATGACTCTGCTACTCAGGTGACATCCAATGATTAGCCCACATTCGGCTGCAGAGAGCTATCGTCACCGACCCGTTCTGCTGTTACTGCTTGTCTATTCACAACACTGTGCTCTCCATCTCCTTTTCTACTTGTGAGAACACCTCTCGTGGCATCTAGTGATCAATTCCGCATTACGTAGTGGCGCCCGTGTTTTAGATCAGAAAGTGTACCTCATCGTTCCCCATGTCTTGTAGTATGTCGGACGCTCGTATTATTACCTTCCTGGAGCCCTAACAACTCCTACGTGGGACTCTAGATGGTTTCCGCA
This sequence comes from Schistocerca cancellata, assembly GCF_023864275.1. Taxonomy (NCBI): domain Eukaryota; kingdom Metazoa; phylum Arthropoda; class Insecta; order Orthoptera; family Acrididae; genus Schistocerca; species Schistocerca cancellata. Next base: position 1,085,042,560 of record NC_064626.1, read on the forward strand.
ACCAACGAGTGTGTGAAACACAGATTCTTCAGTATGTGAGACCTAGGAAGCAGCAGATAAAATTTGACTTCCAGAAAATTTTCGTTACACTTCTAAAACGACGTTTAGACAGTACGTGCATATTGAATACTCGAACAGATACAAAGATGAAATGAAGACTTCCTTTGCCTCTCTAATGAGGAAGCACCATCAGAAGCAAAAATAGCGTATGTCTAACTTAAAAGTAGCGTGATGAGACCACTGTAGCAAATGTACTCCGCGGATTTGCTGCTGGATCCTGTTGGACGAATCCCGCAATATTTCGTCGATAGCACTGTTCATCATCTCCAGGTGGTGATGGCTGCTGCTGTCACTGCTACAAGATACGACTAATGACTGTCGAGCGCCGTCGTCGATATTTACCAGGCAAGGAACAGGCAATACGCGTGCGCGGAAAGACGCTTGCAGTTGGAGAAAAGCGGCGCTCCTAGTGGCCCCTACCGGGAGCCGCTGAAAGCTCTTCCGCATGAGCGGTGTGGGCAAAGACTGTGCTGCCGGACGCTCCTGTGGTTAAACACTGAATTAAATCTCAAGAGTGCGCTGCATCGAGTCATGAATCTGGAAGTTCTTGTTTCTTCTGTTTTGATTTAATGGCAACCAGTGCTGGATTCCAGGCGGCGCTTAATTGAAAACCTGCTTCCCTGTTGATAAGACTGTCAGCCGTTACGGATATGCACGGCCTCCTTAAGAACACAGTCCCACAAAGACGATGCTGAGGATAAAACTTCAGTCTTCTTGTGAAACATGCGATGCCTCGTAACCAGGCAACTCTCCACTACCGAAGATTTATCAGGGTGCCCCAGGCGTGTGTGGCGATGATGTTCAACACAACGTTCTTGCACTGTTCGGCATGTCCGTCCGGTATAAGATTTCCCACATTGGCAGGGTTCTTATACAAGCCACGTTTCCTAAGGCCAAGATCATTTTTGACCGAACACAACCAATTCCTCAATTTTTCTGATGGCCGAAAAACACACTTTATGTAGTGTTTCTTGAGGACTCTTTCTATTCTCGAAGACATGCTGCCAAAATACGGCAGGAACGCCTCGGCATCTTCGTTTAAATCCCTGATGTGAACCTGCTTAGAATGGAATGTGTTATATCCTAGCCAGTAATGCCAACCGAGCCCGCTGCCAAAAGGTTGGCAGCATCAAAGTCCGGACGCCGCCCGCATAAGCAGCGCCAGCGATACAGGAAATCGCCGCAAATCTGCGCGCGCCACCGCTGGCTTCTGGCTTCTTAAGCGCTGGAGTCGCGAGCGCTAGGACAGTTCTGTATTCGCCGCTCAGTTGTATACTCGCCACCGTTTGAGTACTTGCTAGTCAGTTTTGTGTTCATCGCAGCAGAGTTGTTGTTTGTCGTCAGCCGACGCTGACCTAGCCGCTCCGACTCGAACTAGACAGATTTCTGTAGACACGGAGTTCACTACTGTGTTTCTGTATCTTCGTTAATAAAGATAAGTACCGACTTTTATTTAATCAGAGTGTTTGGGTTTTCATCTTTCTGTTCACTGTTCCAGCGGACCGGTCGGCCCGCTATTAAAAGTGTGGCGGTGATTTCGTAAGCCGTTTCTACAGCGAAGTGTTTGTCGCTACGAACGCCGCCACAAAAGAATGCATAGCGTATCTGTCCAACAGAATAGCCGGTCTGTTGGAATATCGCCCTTAGGTGGTGTAGCTCAGCAGGCAGACTGTCGATATGTGTGATCACAGGTTCTACGTACTAAAAAGCGAAAGACGTTACCGCATTGTGCAGGACGATCACAGCTTGCGGTCTACAAATATTACTCTGTCTGAGTTGGTTTGCGGTAGAGACTATGTAAATGCACCGTTAGCTTTTCTTCTAACCATGACATTCATGAATGGTAAGATACCAACGTTCTAGACTTCCATGGTGAACTGTATATTCGGATGGAGCGAGTTCAGATGCCGAAGAAACACGGCTAATGTCTCTATTCCGTGGGACCACACCCCCAAATGTATCGTCTACATACCGCCGAAAGCAGGAAGGTTTGAGACTTGCTGACTGCAGAGCTTTTTCCTCAGTCTTCAAAAATGGTTCAAATGGCTCTGAGCACTATGGGACTTAACATCTCAGGTCACCAGTACCCTAGAACTTAAAACTACTTAAACCTAACTAACCTAAGGACATCACACACATCCATGCCCGAGGCAGGATTCGAACCTGCGACAGTAACGGTCGCGCGGTTCCAGGCTGAAGCGCCTAGAACCGCTCGGCCACACCGGCCGGTCCCTCAGTCTTCCATAAAATAGTTGGGCACCGTGGGAGACAGGGCTTCCCATGGCGACACCGTCCACTTCTTCAAAATATTGGTTCATGAATAAGTTGAGGTAAGCATACGTTTAAAAATGCCACTATGTCTTTCTCAAATCTGCTGCTGATAAGCGCTATCGAGTCCTGCGGAGGTACTTTCGTAAGTAAACAGACAACGTCAAAGCTAATGAAAATATCCAATGGTTGTAGCTTAAGTGTCTTCAGACGACATATAAAGTCCTCTGAATTCTGGATATGGTGGTTACATTTGCCTACGGGAGGCCCCGACCGTGAAGTACGTTATTTATCCAGGAAACAAGTTGGGGCTTCAATGTTGCTCACAACTGGACGAAGAGGAAAAACATCATTTTGTATATTCGGCAGGCTGTATAGTTCTGGGAGAACTGCAGCCTTTTGTTGCAAACCCTAATGACTTTATTTGTAACAGAACTCTTCTTGAGAAGGTGTAATGTTCTTCCCTGGAGCCTGTCCGTCTGATCCTTTCTTACTTCCGATAAGCAGGATTGTCGAGCAGTACCCCTATCATCTTTGCCCACAGCGCACGAGCGGAAGGCCTTTCTGCGGCTCCTGGAAGAGAGTCACTATGAGCGCCGCTTCCGTACAACTGCGAGCGTCTTCCCAAGTAGGCATACCGCCTATTGCTGGCCTGATAAGTCGACGTCGCTGATCGAGTATCATCAGCCGTGTCTTGCAGCAGTGACACCAGCATCTACCACCAGCTAGAGATGTCGAAAAGCTGTAACGACGAAATATTGTGGGATTCGCACATTATGATCCGGCGGCAAACCCGAGAAGTGTATTTGCAACATATCCGTTGGAAAAGCGTCAAAAATCACAAGACCACTGCCGTTCACAATACTCATAAATGACCTGTTGTATAACATCTGCAGGTCTACTAGGCTTTTCGTGGACCTCATTGTGTACAAGGAAATGACATCGTTGGCAACACCTTACGAAATGCAGAGAGAGTTGCAGGCCATCAGCGCCCGAAGAAGAAAATTGGCATCTAATGCAACATAAACAAATGCGATGTAGAATGGGTAAATAGAGGGACACTTCCGATTCTGTGTGACTACGTGATCAGCGATCAGTCACTGGAATGTGTCCCAGCATGAAGGAGTATCTGACGAGAGAGAGTTAAGGCGGAAAGGCTACATACATCTCGTCATGGGGTGGCTGATGATGGACAAATTGGAAAAATCTTCAGGAAGTGTAATTCACTCAGGAAATATGTCATAGATCTTCAGCATTATTCTTCCGTCTAGGAACCGTAATAAATTAGGTAAACGGAAGGCATAGAAAAGATTCAAGGAAGAGGTAGCCAGTTCGTCACAGATCTGTGACTCTCAGAAACAATTAATTGCACTTGGAGACGTTGTAACAAAGACGATCTCCATCGTGAGAAGCATAGCCCGCAAAATACCGAGACCTCATGTTCTAAAATAAGCCAAGAAATATCATCTGACTGTGTAGGCCTTTTCGGGATAAATCTTGGTGGACTCCTCGGGCTTCCAGACGGTCCGTAAAATCTACGACTTGATATTTCTGGCGATCAGCTTGTTCTTCATCTTCAGCAGAGACACTGCTGCTTATCCCCGCTGAAAACTGATGCCAAGGCTGGAAACCGTCGTCCTATATAGTACATTTTAATTAACAGAGACAATAGTATTTCCCTTAGCAGAACGTGGAACCTCGTACTATCTCGCGTCAAACACAATGTTCTTTGGTGCGGCCGGTACGAGTGTTTGAGGACCATCTTTGAATGTGATACATGGTTGGAGCCGGTGTTCAACTGTAGTCTTCGGGGCACTGCCTGTGGCGGGCAGCGCAGACGACGTGTACGGTACGGGGACCTCTATGGATGATGGTTTCCAGCCTTGGAATCACGCTCGCTTGCTCATCTCATTCCGAGTTACGATGCGGCAGAGGAAGGACCTGAGCGAAGAAGCCGAAGATGTGGTGAATCGCCGTCCGACGACTCTTTCTTTGTCGGCGGCCCCTTTCGGCCCGCCATTTACAGCACCCGTGGTTCGGAAATGGACGAAACTCTGGACCCGAATTTAATCTCTCAGACGGTAAACGGACGAAGCATCTGCTTCGCAAGTTGGACATCGGCACAGGCGCCCACGTTCTGCGAAGAATGCTGGGCACATGTTACAAGTGGTGTACATCGCTTCTCATCGCCTCGGCCTCGCCATTGGTGAACACCAACGCCGCCGCGATCCGGGCGAGACTGCGTTTTTGCGCTTTCCGTCTCTCGTCCGCGGACGTTCCCAACATTCTGCTCCTACACCTGCCGCCAAAGACCACGTTATGACGCCACCTACCGTCATCTCACCAGCTGTGGACCAACTAGCTGCTGTGGGCGACACTGCTGACGAAAATCTAGCTTTCCTCATGGGAATTCATCGTGAGGATGAATCACCAAAACAGATGAATGTGGTGCACAGCTCATGCCGCTGCTGAAGAGGTAAACTCGTCGTCAATCAGATCTTCGTCGGTCATCAGGGCCTGGAATCTTTACTGTCTGGAGTTGAATTGTCTTCAGTGATGAGTCCCGCTATGAACGAAACCAATCTCACTGTCGCCCGCCATATGGCCCGACAAACAGGAGTGATGATCTGGGATGACATTTCTGTTCGTAGCAGGACCCTTTAGTTGTTATTTGCGACACCTTTATGTCACAGCAGTAAGTCGACAATATTCTACGCCCAGTTTTGTTGCCTTCTTGGCAAGCCAACCTGTGCTTATATTTCAGCAAGATAACGCCCGCCCGCCTACGGAGAGAATTTCTACAGCCTTCCTTCGTGCTTCGAAACCCTACATTGACCATAAGGTCTCCGGATCTCATCCCAGTTGAGAAAGTTTGGAGCATTATGGACAGGCCCTCCAATCATCTCGGGATTTTGACGATCTAACGCAACAGTTCGAGAGAATTTGGCATGATATCCCTCAGAAGGACATCCGAAGACTCTGCCAATCAATGCCAAGCCGAAAAAACTGCTTGATAAGTGCGAGACGTGGACCAACCCGTTATGTTGAATTTGTGTTCTTTCCCTTGAATAAATCATCCACTTGTTCTGAAATTGGGATAATTTCTTGTCTGTAGATGTGTGTCAAATCTGCGATTTCTGTCCCATTAGGATAATTTCTTACCGATAGGTTTTCTTTTTTCTTTTTTTCCTTTTTTTTAAGAGGGTATTTTCAGTAATCATCCTAGATGCGCACTGTCAGCGGCAATACATTTTGGAGATCATTTGTGAAGCATTATTATCTGCAGTGTTCATTCTTCACTAGAAGCAGCGGTTCCAGCATATTATGAGTTTAGCTGGATGTAATCACGAGCTGAATCACGACAATCTGTTTGTTTCCATTTACGTCGTGAAAGAAAAACTAATTGTAAATATGCTTACACACGATTTAAATATGCTTACATGTTATTCCCGTAACGTAGGAAATGTTTCTGTGAACTACACGTACCATCGTTTATATCAGAAGTTGTCAGATCAGTAATCCACAGGTGACAAATGCTAACAGGACACAAAACCAGCTCTGAAGACGAGTGCCTCGGACACCATTGGTAAATATTTTTAGCATTATTCTCTTTTTCACCGGCATCTCAAGCCTACCGACCTACAAACATATAAATGGTATTCACACTCATCGGAGAAACTATTGTGAATATATTAATACCGATAAAATCGATTTTCTGTAGTAAATAAAGTAGGCCATAATATGTATGACGAGTGGTATACACTTTTACCAGTAGCACTTAAATGGCTAAAGCTAGTTTTTTAAACTTTGTAAGCAGGCTTTGCGTCTATCTTTAAGCAGCGTGACGTGAGTCGAAGCAACTGTGAACATACTCTGTACCCCTGTTCGTTCACGCAAAATGGCTACTTTTCTATTTCTTATGGATCCCATACAACTGATCAGTGTTCTAGGATGGCACCCACAAGTGTTTTACAGCAATTTTCTTTATGGATTGATTGCAGTTCGCTAGTATCACACCATTTAACATAACTGCCAGCGGCTTTATCTGCGCCTGACACTATGTAACTGTTCTAAATTGTTATATCCAGGTATTTGTATGGGTTGTGCAATTCTACGTGTAACTCTTTGATATTATAGTCTAGAATAGCATGTTTTTTTTTTCGTTTTGCGAAGTACACAATTTTACATTTCTGAACATTTAAATGAAGATGGCAGTCTTTGCATCACTTCAAAATCTTATCGAGATCTGACTTAATATTTGTGCAGCTTTTCTCAGTCAGTGCGTTAATATATATATATATATATATATATATATATATATATATATATATATATATATCTGGCCGCGAGGGATTAGCCGAGCGGTCTAGGGCGCTGCAGTCATCGACTGCGCGGCTGGTCCCGGCGGAGGTTCGAGTCCTCCCTCGGGCATGGGTGTGTGTGTTTGTCCTTAGGATAATTTAAGTTAGGTAGTGTGTAAGCTTAGGGACTGATGACCTTAGTAGTTAAGTCCCATAAGATTCCACACACGCATCTCCTCTGGCCTGGAAGCTGCACTGGTTCATTTGAGGTTGGTTGATATTGGGGAGGGGACCAAAGGCAGGTTCAATCCACAAGGCCGTTATATCCTATCCTGAGGCCAGCTAGCCCACGAGCACCTTCATATCATTGATGGGACAGTTGGAGTGAACTGACGTCCGAGGTGGTCCCACATGTTCTGTCGGATACAGCTCGGGGAATCTCGCTGGCCAAGGAAGTTCCTCAGCTTTATGCAAACAGTTCGTTGAGAAACGTACCACGCGTCGGGGAGGATCGTCCGGTTGAACAATGTCAACACGACACCTTAACATTAGAGGTAACACGTGACGACGCAGGATGTCCGTGACATGCCATTGTGCCGTCAGAGATCCCTCACTCACTACCAGCTGCGACCTGAAATCGTACCCTAGGGCTCCCCACGATAAGGCGCTATGAGCAATAACGCTGTGCCTCTCCAAACCGTTGGAAGAAAGCGACGTCTCCCCAGGCCGCTGCCATACTTGCCAATGATGGTCATCCGAGGTAACGAAGATCTGCGATTCACGTCCGAAAACAATACGACTCCATTCTCCCTCCCACAGCGGAACTCCAAACTTGATGACGAGTAAGCTTGCCCTCAAGTTCCCATACAGTCCAACGTACACAAATACAAGGTGCATTCAAGTTCTAAGGCCTCCAATTTATTTTTCTCTGGACTGGAAAGAGAAACATGCGCATTGTCTTAAAATGAGGCCGCGTTCATCGTCAATACGTCCCAGAGATGGCAGCACCGTACGGCAAATGGAATTTTACTGCCAACGGCGAGAATGAGAACTGTTTTAAATACTTAAAATGGCGACGTTTTCCTTACTTGAACAGCGTGCAATCATTCGTTTTCTGAATTTGAGTGGTGTGACACCAACTGAAATTCATCGACAGTTGAAGGAGACATGTGGTGATGGAGTTATGGATGTGTCGAAAGTGCGTTCATGGGTGCGACAGTTTAATGAAGGCAGAACATCGTGTGACAACAAACCGAAACAACCTTGGGCTTGCACAAGCCCGTCTGACGTCATGATCGAGAAAGTGGAGAGAATTGTTTTGGGGGATCGCCGAATGACTGTTGAACAGATCGCCTCCAGAGTTCATTTCCGTGGGTTCTGTGCACACAATCCTGCATGACGACCTGAAAATGCGAAAAGTGTCATCCAGGTGGGTGCCACGAATGCTGACGGACGACCAAATGGCTGCCCGTGTGGCATGTTGCCAAGCAATGTTGACGCGCAACGACAGCATGAATGGGACTTTCTTTTCGTCGGTTGTGACAATGGATGAGTCGTGGATGCCATTTTTCAATCCAGAAACAAAGCGCCAGTCAGCTCAATGGAAGCACACAGATTCACCGCCACCAAAAAAATTTCGGGTTACCGCCAGTGCTGAAAAACTGGTGGTGTCCATGTTCTGGAACAGCGAGGGCGTAATCCTTACCCATTGCGTTCCAAAGGGCACTACGGTAACAGGTGCATCCTACGAAAATGTTTTGAAGAACAAATTCCTTCCTGCACTGCAACAAAAACGTCTGGTAAGGGCTGCGCGTGTGCTGTTTCACCAAGACAACGCATTCACACATCGAGCTAACGTTACGCAACAGTTTCTTCGTGTTAACAACTTTGAAGTGATCCCTCATGCTCCCTACTCACCTGACCTGGCTCCTAGTGACTTTTGGCTTTTTCCAACAATGGAAGACACTCTCCGTGGCCGCACATTCAGCAGCCGTGCTGCTATTGCCTCAGCGATTTTCCAGTGGTCAAAACAGACTCCTAAAGAAGCCTTCGCCGCTGCCATGGAATCATGGCGTCAGCGTTGTGAAAAATGTGTACGTCTGCAGGGCGATTACGTCGAGAAGTAACGCTAGTTTCATCGATTTCGGGTGAGTAGTTAATTAGAAAAAAAATCGGAGGCCCTAGAACTTGAATGCACCTCGTATATATGATGCACTAGTCCACCAGACGGCCAGACAGAGACGCACAATGAGACCCCTTCTAAACTCTGTCAGGTGCTGATAACTCTGTCTCACATGAGTGCGGGGCATCTCCGTGTCCTTCATACTCATAACTCAGCAACGGACCTACACTAATGCAGCCTGATGGCCGTGCTACACGTCACGGAACATTGCAACTCTAATCATTTACGTAACAGGCGGTAGTGTATACGTATAAGGTGTTGCACTGACATTCGAGCATGCTTTCTGAGAGCTTCACTCTTTTGTCACGCTATGTAGATAACTGTGACATCTGCGGAAAGTTGTAAGCTTCTATTAATCTATAATATGAACAGCAAAGGTCCCAACATAATTACCTGAGGCACGTCTGAAGTTACTTCTGAATCTGCCGATGACTCCATTCGATATGAAATAGTGCTTCCTCTCTACTAAGACGTTCTCAAGCTGTCACATGTTTCGCTTGATCATACGATCCTACTTTCGATTATAATCGTAAGTTTTATACTCATTCAGATGCTTTTCGGAAGTCAATACACACTGCATCAACGTGACTACCTTGACCCATGGCTTTCAAAAATTTCTGTTACAAAAGTGCAAGTTGATTTGCTCATGATCCATGGTCCCCGCGTTCGAGGTACTTAATTACTTTTAAACTGATAGTATGTTGTAAAATTGTGAAGCAGTAGGATGTCAAGTATGTGGGACGGTAGTTTTGTGTATCACTTTACGCTACGCTTCTCATAGAGCTTCCTCCCAACTACCGGACACAGCCGTTTGTTTGACGGATATGTTGTAGATTATGATTAAAAGAGGACACGATTTAGCAAGAGATATCGGAGGCGGAGAACGACAACCACAGTAAATATAAAGGATTTCAGTTCAAGTTCGATACACATTGTCCACAGAGTGGAGGCGAAGTGTGCCCGACTATTCAGTTGCAGGTACACTTACGTTGTCAATGTGTAGTGTGAGAGGAACCACTTTCATCCCCTTATTTCCACTCAAATATCACAGTACAAGATACCTGATAGAACAACCTCATTTATTAAATCAGACGGCAACATACAAAGCGTTCCGATAGTTGCGGAACTTTACAGGCTGAATCATACGGTATATCCGTTCTCCATAGAGTCTACAAGCTACCAACGGTCCTGAACAACGTGCCGGATGCTGTAGCACCCAATACAGTTACGGGAATTCCCGACAGGAAGTAGATTATACTGGACAGGTTCACCTGCCCACTTGCAACACGCAGCATCAAATGTCATTCAGAGCAGTAAACATGAATGACAGCACTCAAGACAAGCGTAGCTGGAACTACCGCAGGCGTGTACTATCAGGTAACTGTTCGTCATCGTCAGGCATTCTTGGAGAGAAGCAGGAACGACATTGCTGATCCATGAAAAGTTAAGCTTCCAGCTGCTCCTCGATTTGGTGGCAGAGTTCTGAGGTATATGTTCCACTTTACACAGTTATTGGCCACAGCAGACTACAGCACATCACAGTACGTTTCAGAGAATGCCAAGAAAGATTTTCGATAACTTAACGTGACATGTTTCAACAGTGACTATAAACCACAAATACTCCACCGTTATTTTCGTAATTGCCAAGTTTCGGTTGTGGACTCGTTGATCAATTTGCGTTATCTTGCTGCAGGCACTGCATTTTCCTCACGAGGCTTCCAAACTGCAGAGCACATCTCTACAACACGTCCTACGTATTGCGCAGGTTTTCCACTTTTCACAACTGAACATTTCACAAAGGCGACAACAGGCAAAGGTATCGGAATAGTACAGGAATGTTGGCTGTCATCCTCATTCAGTGTTCCACAGCAGATCTCTGTTTCTCGTACGTCACGGCAACAGTCCGCAGCTCGTTGTCTAGTGGCTAGAGTTGCTGCATATGGATCACGCGGTCCCGGGTTCGATTCCCGGCCGCGTTGGGGATTCTCTCTGCCCGGGGACTGGGTGTTTGTGTTGTCCTCATCATTTCATCGTCATCATCATCATCATCATTTGCGACTGTGGCTACATTTATATATGACGGTAGTATCTGTTCCCGAAAGAACAGTTACCGTTGATGACCACGCAGCTTTGCTAGAAATGAAATGATAATTAAACGGACACCGTAGCTGCAAACAGGCGTTGATGTACTTCATTGGGGACATGATGAAAATGTGTGCTCCGACCGGGACTCGAACCCGGGATCTCCTGCTTACATGGCAGACGCTCTATCCATCTGAGCCACCGAGAGCACAGAGGATAGTGCGCCTGCAGGGACTTATCCCTTGCACGCTCCCCGTGAGACCCACATTCCCAACATGTCCACACCACTACATACCATCTTCATATAGTCACGGCTAACCGGCCATTGACCTTCTTCTGTGCGGATGCACACGCATTGCCCGAACTCTTACGGGACTCAGTAAGATTGTCTGCCGCGAGTAATGAGTGTAGTGCGTAGCGGCGCTACGAATGTAGCGTGTGGAGATTAAGTTGGGAATGTGGGTCTCACGGGGAGCGTGCAAGGGATAAGTCCCTGCAGGCGCACATTCCTCTGTGCTCTCGGTGGCTCAGATGGATAGAGCGTCTGCCATGTAAGCAGGAGATTCCGGTTTCGAGTCCCGATCGGGCACACATTATCATCACGTCCCCAATGAAGTACATCAACGCCTGTTTGCAGCTAGGGTGTCCATTTAATTATCATTTCGTGGCTAAATTTGACTGTGTAAAAAAATGTACTGTGTAAAATTTGGGACTTTGTGCGGGCGCTGATGAATGCGCAGTTGAGTGCCCCACAAACAAATTATCGTCATCACAGCAGCAGCTCCAGTTCCGCCAGCATTGGCCGGGCGAACAAGTAGTCCCACGACATCGGCGACGCACTGAAACAACTTAGTCAGAAAGGACACAGTGCGGTCAGCCGACAATGTGTTCGCCGTGACACCGACAAGCATGTCGGTCGCGCCGGCAGTATTTTCATCTCCACTAGCTCAAAAAAAATGGCTCTAAGCACTATGGGACTTAACATCTAAGGTCCCCTAGACTTAGAACTACTTAAAACTAACTAACCTAAGGACATCACATACACTCATGCCCGATGCAGGATTCGAAACTGCGACCGTAGCAGAAGAGCGGTTCCGGACTGAAGCGCCTAGAACCGCTCGGTCACAGCGACCGGCTCATGTCCACTAGCGGTGTCATTTTCTTTCCGTTGGCTTTGTAGTCCCTGTGGCAGGCGCATCCACATAGCAAGCGTGTATGGTACTGCGCCACCATTCGCTCATTGGATCTTTGATGGAGACAGGAGCCTTAGGCCCGCATCTCGTGGTCGTGCGGTAGCGTTCTCGCTTCCCACGCCCGGGTTCCCGGGTTCGATTCCCGGCGGGGTCAGGGATTTTCTCTGCCTCGTGATGGCTGGGTGTTGTGTGCTGTCCTTAGGTTAGTTAGGTTTAAGTAGTTCTAAGTTCTAGGGGACTAATGACCACAGCAGTTGAGTCCCATAGTGCTCAGAGCCATTTGAACCAGGAGCCTTAGAAAATATCTTTATTCAGGCTGAAATAGACAGTGTAAGATATCCGTAACACTGACCATTTTTTCCAGTTTATATCGACACTTCTTCTTCTTCTTCTTCTTCTTTTTCTAGTTCTTCTTCCTACCGCCTTCCCCCTGGAATGAGATTCGCTCTTTCGGTCATTGCTCGCCATTTCTAAGAACCTGACGCTTCCTGTGCATTTATATTGTGCATCCACCGTAACTTAGGTCTTCCACTCTTTCTCCTGATTTCAACAGTGAGAGAATGGGCTGTCCTGATAACTGAACTGGGCGGAGATCGTATGTTGTGTCCATACCACCAAAGTCCCCATTCTTACATCTTCTCTATGATGAGAGTCACTTTATATATTTTTTTTTTTCGTTTTTGTACTGATGATATGGACGAGCAGAGAAATAAATAATGATATTCTCAGTATCTGCACTTGCATAACATTTAATGAATATCCAGTAGTTCCGAGTGTGGGATAATACTCAGTACTGTATAATGCAACTGGCCTCACCATTGTGCGGTATATCTTTGATTTTAGGTGGATAGGCATCTTCTCACCATAAAGCACACCAGTGACGTCTCTGAATCGCGTCCACATCACTCAGTTTCCTGATCGCATATCGTTATTCATACAGCTGTTGGTAGTCGAGTTCATCGACAGCGATGTGTACATCGTGGCGAGAGAGACTCCATTAATTTATACAGTTCCATGAGATGGAATCGTTTCGAGGTACTCAGTCCTGTGGATGTCTAAACAGAGACCAAATCTTGGCAGACGATCGGATCATGTTTTGACGTGAGTTTTAAGACTCTCCGTGGGTCTGCCGGAAGTATCACATCATCAGCGTATGGTAATGTCCACGGTAAACGCATCTATAAGTCGCGCGTTCTGGTGTCCATTACGGTAACAGAGAGCAGTGGAGACAGATGTCGGAAGGTGTGTACCGAGGAGTTTCAACTACGTCCGCATCCGGTCTAGGTTGTGTCAATACTTTTGAGGCACATATCGCATAGACACGTTCCTGAACTCCAAAATATTGTAGGGTTCGATTAGCGCCCGCTACGGTAAAACTAGATACCAAAGAACAATTAAAGCAGGGACGGCCAGGGCGTGCCAAACTTCACGCGCGCGGGGTGTGCAGGACGCGAGAGGGCAAAAGTGGCCGGTCGGGGTGGCCGAGCGGTTCTAGTCGATACAGTGGGGAACCGCGGGACCGTTACGGTCGCAGGTTCGAATCCCGCCTCGGGAATGGGTGTGTGTGATGTCCTTAGGTTAGTTAGGTTTAAGTAGTTCTAAGTCTAGGGGACCTCAGATGTTAAGTCCCACAGTGCTCAGAGCCATTCGAACCATATGAAGCGCAAAAGCCCAGTGTGTGTCGACTTTGTTCGTCCTTATCACTAGTACCCGGAACAGCGCGTTTCACTGAGTACTGCAGTGTGGCATTTCTCAGTCCGCACGACTATCTTCAGTTCCGCAGAAACGTCGTGTCAGCGCTGTTTACCGTTCGCTGTTTGTTTGCCGTATGGAGGACGTTCACAGATACAGCGGCTGTTTGCACGAAAAGAGGCACTAGCGATCTGTCGTCACAACACTTTAAAAATGAGGAGATTGACAGAAGAGGGACATAAGAATTCTCACGATATACCTTATGCAGCCACATAACCGACGCGTACTGCAAACTTGCTTTGAACGATATTAAAACAAGATGCAGGAAGATTTTAAAGAAGTAGTTGGCAATGAAAGAGCAAAAGATAACAACGTTCGACAGATGAGATTCATTCTTCTGTACATCAAGAAGCATCTTTTTTTCAGATTTGCATGCATGGAGCACGTGAAGAAATTGGCGGTACGAATAATAAAATTTCTAAAGTTGCGCATAATTCCGCTGTCAGCTGCAACATTTTTCGTTGGAACTGAACGAAGACTATGGGGACTTAATATATTACTGCAAAGTCAATTTTCTAAGTCAAGGAGCACGCCTCAAATAAGTTTTAGATTTAAAACTCGCTGTTGTTGAATCTATGAAGGAAAAAAGGGTGCAGGGACGAAAATCAGAACATCCAGAATGGATTGCAGACCTCGCATTTTAAGTGGACTTTAGAGAAACCGCGAGGTTTGAAGAATTCATAATGACCTTAAAAGAATTAAATGGACAGTTTCCTAAAAGGTTTGAGAACGCTTCTAATCTGACATCTGTTTTCGATCTTTTTTCTAGACCGATTCCCGCTTCAATTGAAAGCATGTTCTTGTTCAGGTGTAAGTGACTGTTCTGCAAGATAATTCCCGTTTTAAATACAAATCCCTTTAACGTTATAACTGTCCAGCACGTCTACATCGCTTTCCTCATAGTTTCGACGTCTCCATAATGAATATACTTATATGGATATGGTGTCTGTTCTTTCGGGCATGTCCGGAAGAAAACAGGCACCATATCCATGTAAGTATACAGTTCTGGCAATACCGGCCATGACCTTCTTCTTCTGTACGGATCCACACATATTCCCCGAACTCTTACGGGACTTGATAAGAATGTCTTCCACGAGTAATGAGTGTGTTGGGGTGGGGCACTACGAATGTAGTGTGTGGACATACAAGGTGGGAATGTGGGTCTCGCGGGAGGCGTGCGCGAGATAGTCCCTGCAGTCGCACTATCCTCTGTGCCCTCGGTGGCTCGGATGGACAGAGCTTCTGCCACGTAAGCTGGAGACCCCGGGTTCGAGTCCCGGTCGGGGCACACGTTTTCATCTCTCGACGTTGACATATACAGCTGGAGGTATTCAATTAATTCTAATTTCACTCTCCATAATGAGGTTGTAAAAGTACTAAAATATTTCGACCAAAATATGTGTAAAGAACATTTTTTTCAATTACGAAGCTTACTAAGTCACCATTACGTGGCAATCTGTGAAATTGTCTGTGTCTGTCCATAGGCCAACAGTTTGCATCACATAAAAATTATATGTCTTCAGCGCTCCAAAAATAATCAGATATCACTATTTTTTTTTAATTTTTTGTCTATGTTCTTGAAGAATATGAAATATAGGGCAACATAATCATAGAAAGCTTTTAGAACACCAAAGGCTTTTAGCTAGGTTGCAGTCTATCCCCATTACTTTCCACTATATACAGAGTCCAAGCGTTGGAGGCATGATACAACAAATTTTTAGGAATGTTTATGTTAGATAGACAGGATAGTACGCAATCACTACTTTCCGCACACAACAAAATAATTGTTCTCAACAGCAGACAGGAAATGGAATATATGCTAGATAAACTGCAGAAGAATTGCACAAGGCGAGGTCCAAAAATTAATTTCGAAAAGACGGCAAAAAAGAGCGCTCAAAGATAAGAAACTAAAAAATTTGAATATTTTAAATTTTTATGTTCTATTACAAACAATGACGGCACCTGTGACGAAGATATCGAGATCAAAGCAGCAATGGACAGAGGGACGTTGTCCCTATATGTATTGATTTGAACAACAGTATTAGTCAAGAGACTAAACAGGAATATTCCTGAGAATGCAGTTACTTATGGTGCAAAAATGCAAAAATGTGGGCACTTGCGAGTAAAAGAAGGGACAAGATCAGGACCGTGGAACTAGATTTTAAAAGAATATGCCCGACAAGTCACCCGAGAAGATAAGATCGAAACATCAAAAAAATGGAGAAATGGAAATGACACACTCCATTATGAGCAGACTGGACAACAGAAGTCTTCAGTGGTACAGGCATGTTAAAACAATGATCAGTGACACATGGACAAAGACTGTGTTAATGTGAGCCACTTTGAAAAAATAAAATGTTATGGTGGCCTTTGTCATAGGATTCTAGGCGCTTCAGTCTGGAACCGCGCTGCTGCTATGCTCGCAGGCTCGAATCCTGCCCCGGGCATGGATTTGTGTAATGTCCTTAGGTTAGTTAGGTTTCGTCTAGGGGACTGATGATCTCAGATGTTAAGTCCTATAGTGCTTAGAGCCATTTGAAACATTTTATGGAGTAATGGATGATTAGGAGTTAACAGTTTTCGATTGGCGTAACTGAGGCTACTGGAAAGAGAAAACGACTTACCTCTACAAGGAAAAATCAGAGAAGATAAGACAAGTTCCAGCACATATAACATTTTAAAGTCATCTTCACAGACGCCGTTTTGCTGCGATTGATTCCCTACTATGACCTAGAAATTTGACTGAATTATTGGCGTTTTAAGCTAAGTTCAATTTTTATATTTTGTCCGCGAACTCCAGGCACCACTCACCTGTCCAACAATTTATTTTAGAAGGATTTATATTTCACTTCACTCGAGTTATGTCAACATGTGATCAGATATTAAAACGCAAGCTTCGTTCTGATCCTGGCTGGTAACCTATACTCCTGGAAAAACCCTTTGTTATACAAGATGCATTCCAGTATGGTCTGGGTGCAGTCTTAGCCCACGGAAATCCAGATAGCTTAAAAACTTAACTGCTTATGCAACTCAAACGATATTTCTAATACAGAGTAATTATTTCCAAATCGAAAAACCTATGGCTATCGATTATGCCATCGAGGACCTTCATATTTACTTACATGGCACCAGTTTCTAACTCATAACAGATTAAAACCGTTGACAGCGGTTTCTCTTGGCCGTGGGACCTTACGTCAGGAGAAACAGCCCAAAGACCGCTGAGAGACTTATTTTTAGGCTCTCATCAGTAAGACAAACACCATAAAACCATAGGGCACTCGCTAAAGCTGCTGTCCTGCCCCACTTGTAATCGAACAGCATATATATTTTGCTATTGGAGAAGAGTAGTGTTAACAGTGAGATACGGCCTGTAATGGGAAACTTTGCCCTAGCTGCACGGATGAATGTGTCATCATTTGTTTACTGCATTCTCTAGGTCGTTTGTAACAGCAAAGAGTTTGTAGTAAAGGGACGGGATTAACAGCAGCGAAGATGAGCACGTGCTCATAGCCCATAAGCTATGCGTTTAGAGCTTATGTTCGCAGGAGATTTTTGTCTTGTTTCGGTCTACACTACAAACTTTCAATATATGAAATTCTTTTCTTAACACCCTGTACATCACACTAAAGTACAACAAACAGCAGCAAACTCTCAACACGACTACCTACAATTTGTGCCACACTATACCTCATTGACATCAGCTATGGAGGCTTGTGTTATGGACCTAAGAATGAATTTCCGCCTTGTCTTGTAAAACTCTTGATGGCATGCCATACTAAAGCAGACCCTACAGTGAATTCTCATACACATGTACACCTAATTTCCTGTTTTAAACATTCCTCCACTATAATTTACAATAGTACGACTATCGGATGACAACTAGAGTACTTTCAGATGACCTCTAGAATGTTTTGAATTACATCTTTACTGTCACTGCTAGGAGTATAAGTTGATTAGCCACAACATTATGACCACCTGTCTAATAGCCGGTACGTCCATCTTTGGCACGGGTAACAGTGGCGATGCATCGTGGCATGGAAGCAATGAGGCCTTGGTAGGTCGCTGCAGGGAGTTGGCGCCACGTCTGCACACACAGGTTACCTAATTGCCGCATATACCAAGGAGGGGGAGCCATGAACTCTGACGCCAAGTTCAATCTCATCTCAGATGTGTACCCTCTGGTGCAGATCTGGCGAGTTGGGGGCCTGTACATCAACTGGAACTCAACACTGTGTTCCTCGAACCACTCCATCGTACTCGTGGCATTATCTTGCTGAAAAATACCACTGCCGTCGGTAAAATTGACCCTCATGAAGGAGTGTACGTCGTCTGCAACCAGTTTACGATACTTCTTGATTGTCCTGGTGCTTTGCACGAGCTCCACTGTACCTATGGATGCCAACGTGAATGTTACCCAAAGCACAGTCGAGCCGCTGCCAGTTTGACATGTGTCAAGGAGCTGTTCCCCTGGAAGATGACAGATTCGCGCCCTCCCATCGGCATGATGAAGAAGGTTTCGGGATTGACCAGACCAAGCAACGCTCCGCCACTAGACCAACGTCCAGTGACGATGATCACGTGCCCGTTTCTGTCGTAGTTGCCTATGTCTTGTTGTTAAGACTGGCACATACACGGGTCGTCGCCCGCAGAGGCCCATCGTCGAAGTTCTTGGTGCACTGTGTGTTCAGACACTCTTGTACTCAGAACAGCATTAAAGTTTCGCCAAAGTTCACCGTCTGTCCTGTGTTACCAGTCTGCCACTTACGACGTCCAACATCTGTAATGAGGAGTAGCCGCCCAACTCCACGACGCCTGGACGTAGTTTCGACACCGAAATGCTCGTGCCAAGCCACCGGGCCATCCCAATCTGCTCTCGATCAAACTCAGATTGATAGCGCGCCTTCCGCATTCAACAAAGGGACAGTACGCTCACTGATATTACACACACCGTGCGTGTGTCTGACAAGCAGCTTCTCGCCAGGTGAGGCTGTTATAGTCTGGACGGGGTTATATCGGTAGTAGGTAGGTAGCCATAATGTTCTGGCTGACCAGTGAAAGCTCCACGTTATTTTATGTAATCGAATTAAAGAATGGCACATCAAATACAGAGCTACACTCCTGGAAATTGAAATAAGAACACCGTGAATTCATTGTCCCAGGAAGGGGAAACTTTATTGACACATTCCTGGGGTCAGATACATCACATGATCACACTGACAGAACCACAGGCACATAGACACAGGCAACAGAGCATGCACAATGTCGGCACTAGTACAGTGTATATCCACCTTTCGCAGCAATGCAGGCTGCTATTCTCCCATGGAGACGATCGTAGAGATGCTGGATGTAGTCCTGTGGAACGGCTTGCCATGCCATTTCCTCCTGGCGCCTCAGTTGGACCAGCGTTCGTGCTGGACGTGCAGACCGCGTGAGACGACGCTTCATCCAGTCCCAAACATGCTCAATGGGGGACAGATCCGAAGATCTTGCTGGCCAGGGTAGATGACTTACATCTTCTAGAGCACGTTGGGTGGCACGGGATACATGCGGACGTGCATTGTCCTGTTGGAACAGCAAGTTCCCTTTCCGATCTAGGAATGGTAGAACGATGGGTTCGATGACGGTTTGGATGTACCGTGCACTATTCAGTGTCCCCTCGACGATCACCAGTGGTGTATGGCCAGTGTAGGAGATCGCTCCCCACACCATGATGCCGGGTGTTGGCCCTGTGTGCCTCTGTCGTATGCAGTCCTGATTGTGGCGCTCAACCTGCACGGCCCAAACACGCATACGACCATCATTGGCACCAAGGCAGAAGCGACTCTCATCGCTGAAGACGACACGTCTTCATTCGTCCCTCCATTCACGCCTGTCGCGACACCACTGGAGGCGGGCTGCACGATGTTGGGGCGTGAGCGGAAGACGGCCTAACGGTGTGCGGGACCGTAGCCCAGCTTCATGGAGACGGTGGCGAATGGTCCTCGCCGATACCCCAGGAGCAACAGTGTCCCTAATTTGCTGGGAAGTGGCGGTGCGGTCCCCTACGGCACTGCGTATGATCCTACGGTCTTGGCGTGCATCCGTGCGTCGCTGCGGTCCGGTCCCAGGTCGACGGGCACGTGCACCTTCCGCCGACCACTGGCGACAACATCGATGTACTGTGGAGACCTCACGCCCCACGTGTTGAGCAATTCGGCGGTACGTCCACCCGGCCTCCCGCATGCCCACTATACGCCCTCGCTCAAAGTCCGTCAACTGCACATACGGTTCACGTCCACGCTGTCGCGGCATGCTACCAGTGTTAAAGACTGCGATGGAGCTCCGTATGCCACGGCAAACTGGCTGACACTGACGGCGGCGGTGCACAAATGCTGCGCAGCTAGCGCCATTCGACGACCAACACCGCGATTCCTGGTGTGTCCGCTGTGCCGTGCGTGTGATCATTGCTTGTACAGCCCTCTCGCAGTGTCCGGAGCAAGTATGTGGGTCTGACACACCGGTGTCAATGTGTTCTTTTTTCCATTTCCAGGAGTGTATTACAAATGATTGAAGCGATTTCAAAAATTCACTGTAGCTCCATTCATTGACATATGGTCACGACACACTACAGATACGTAGAAAAATTCATAAAGTATTGTTCGGCTGAAGCCGCACTTCAGGTTTCTGCCGCCAGAGCGCTCGAGAACGCAGTGAGACAAAATGGCGACAGGAGCCGAGAAAGCGTATGTCGTGCTTGAAATGCACCACATCAGTCAGTCATAACAGTGCAACGACATTTCAGGACGAAGTTCAACAAAGATCCACCAACTGCTAACTCCAGTCGGCGATGGTATGCGCAGTTTAAAGCTTCTGGATGCCGCTGTAAGGGGAAATCAACGGGTCGGCCTGCAGTGAGCGAAGAAACGGTTGAACGCGTGCGGGCAAGTTTCACGCATAGCCCGCGGAAGTCGACGAATAAAGCAAGCAGGGAGCTAAACGTACCACAGCCGACGGTTTGGAATATCTTACGGAAAAGGCTAAAGCAGAAGCCTTACCGTTTACAATTGCTACAAGCCCTGACACCCGATGACAATGTCAAACGCTTTGAATTTTCGGCGCGGTTGCAACAGCTCATGGAAGAGGATGCGTTCAGTGCGAAACTTGTTTTCAGTGATGAAGCAACATTTTTTCTTAATGGTGAAGTGAAGAGACACAATGTGCGAATCTGGGCGGTAGAGAATCGTCACGCATTCGTGCAGCAAATTCGCAATTCACGAAAAGTTAACGTGTTTTGTGCAATCTCACGGTTTAAAGTTTACGGCCCCTTTTTCTTCTGCGAAAAAAACGTTACAGGACACGTGTATCTGGACATGCTGGAAAATTGGCTCATGCCACAACTGGAGACCGACAGCGCCGACTTCATGTTTCAACAGGATGGTGCTCCACCGCACTTCCATCATGATGTTCGGCATTTCTTAAACAGGAGATTGGAAAACCGATGGATCGGTCGTGGTGGAGATCATGATCAGCAATTCATGTCATGGCCACCACGCTCTCCTGGCTTAACCCCATGCGATTTCTTTCTGTGGGGTTATGTGAAAGATTCAGTGTTTAAACCTCCTCTACCAAAAAACGTGCCAAAACTGCGAGCTCGCATCAACGATGCTTTCGAACTCATTGATGGGGACATGCTGCGCCGAGTGTGGGAGGAACTTGATTATCGGCTTGATGTCTGCCGAATCACTAACATTTGTGAATGCCTAAAAAAACTTTTTGAGTTTTTGTATGTGTGTGCAAAACATTGTGAAAATATCTCAAATAATAAAGTTATCGTAGAGCTGTGAAATCGCTTCAATCATTTGTAATAACCCTGTATAGCAATCAGAAAACTGTACAAATAAAGACTGAATGTGTTTCAAGTCTTGAACTGGGGAATATATTTCTCTGATTTTTAACTGTGTAAACCAGTTTCACATTATTTTAAAATGGAATCTGGCTTGTCTTCAAAATTTGGATTTAGCTTGTCTTCAAAATTTTAATAGTATCTGTGCTCCAAAACTCAATGCTAATGTGACATCGTCATAATATTAAAGCAAACGAAATACAAGAAATTGTGTCAACGTGTTGGAATTTAAGCTGTTGTACCTTATGTGACAATGAAAAGTAACAGTCCAAATCGCAATTTATTTCAGTTTTACTTGAGGTAGAATAGCAATAAGTTATCACTGACAATGAAAAGTGTGAAGATCATTTTGAAGTACTTTCACAGTCCTCTTTATCATTTTTCCCCTTTTGTGTGATAACAGATGCGAGATGCATCTTTGAGAACTTGTGCTACCTGTAGATAGGCGTGCGCTCACAAATATGCAAAGTTATTGCAACGGTAGTAGTTCTCCACTGTTTAACTTCAGGAGGCAACTCAAGACAGGTAAAGCGTATCGTATTCTACAAATTCTACGGCAGGTTGTGATACTTGACAGTCACAGAGCGACGTGAGGAATTGTTGTAGAGAATAGAGCTTCGAGCGTAGAACATAGACAAATGAGACTGACGGGGGACTTCCAGGAATTCAAAGACGTGCAGCGCGTTTCGTTTTGAATAATGGCGAAGTAGGGGAGAGAGTGCCACGGACTTGATACGTGAACTGGGGTGGTAATCATTAAAGAAATGCGTCTTTCGTTGCGGAAGGACCGTCTCGTGAAACTTCAGTCACCACCTTTCTCTTCCGATTTCGAGCATATTCTGTTGGAGAATTGGTGATCATGATAACGTAAGAGAAATGAGAGCTCGCACAGAAAGATTTAAGTGCTCGTTTTTCCCGCATGTCGATAGAGAAATAGCTTGACGTTGGTTTGATAAACCCTCTCCCAGGAACTTAGTTGTGAATTGCAGAGTAAACATGTAGCTGTACATGTAGACATGTTTTGGATTATACCGAACTGTATGGAAACATAGGGAAATTCACTGTTTGATACAATAGCTAGTGAGACTTATAGGGTACGAAAACCACAAAACACAGTTTTTTGCACATCCGATGGCTGGAGTTGAGCTTCATTCAGCGAACTACCATCATAATCGTAATTAAAAACTTGTAAGTTAGCAAATTGGGACTAAGTAACATTTACTCTATTCGATGCAGGTCGCTGACCGCTGAAATACGATTTCGCTTTGATCAGGCAATTTCTTGGTTCTTATTTCTTCCACCAATGGTATATCTGTTCGTCACCTTCAACAAACTATATCTTGTGTGAAGGCATGATCTTCCAGTTGAAATGAATGCCTATTATACCACACAAACTGGTAAGTTCTAAATTTTTATGTATCAGTTGAAGGTTGTTCTATATCAATGGAACGTCTGTTTCGTATACCTTTCATGCTCAGACAGCAATGATTATTCATCAGCTAAAAGCATGTAACGACAAATCACATAAGTCGTGAAAGATAGATCCAAATTTGTGTGGGTTCTGCACGTCGCCGGCCGGTGTGGCCGTGCGGTTCTAGGCGCTTCAGTCTGGAACCGCGTGATCGCTACGGTCGCAGGTTCGAATCCTGCCTGGGGCATGGATGTGTGTGATGTCCTTAGGTTAGTTAGGTTGAAGTAGTTCTAAGTTCTAGGGGACTGATGACCTCAGATGTTAAGTCCCATAGTGCTCAGAGCCATTTGAACCATTTTTCTGCACATCCTCTAAACTCTTATAAATAGTGTTGACCACACAGTCTGTCAGTACCTCTATCATGTGGTCTACAGAGACTCTCCGGCGTAGGATTCACACAAATATAAGGGAATGAATCGACACCTGAACCTCTATAGTTACGTCTATGACCCATAGCCTGAGACACACGACTGAGGCGTCCCGCTAATGGGCAGCGATGTAGCGCTTCGCGAGGATAAACACCCGCGTATGACCCACGGTGAATGGTTGGTTGTTCATCCACAGCAGTACTGTTACTTGTGGGTGATATTTCGCTAACATAATGTTATGGCCGAGGGGCTGTATTCGGCAGCTGGGTCCGTTTGGTGTATGAGGCGGACTCGTTTCCCGTCAACGAGGCGGCTATGCCGTTGGAAGTGGCTGTTTGCTTCCTGATTGGGCAACGGCGAGTCACTGGTTGTATCCCTGAGTATGCTCGGTCTTAATTTCACCCAGGAACTAAGTGGAAACTAAGGTGAGCATCTGCTTCACAACCATTGCGAGATAGGGAGGAAAATTATGGAACAGCTCTGTGTTCTACATAACGTTTTGCTGTACGGATTATAGGGACACATTGTGGTATAATTTTGTGTGGTCCCGACCGGTGTGGGCGCATTGGTTATGTTATGTTCTTGTAAAGAGCAAGTGTGTTACTTCTTGTTAAATTTTTATAGATAGTTCTGCCTCACATTTGGCGGAGGATTACCTTGACAGTATACATGGTGTAGACCGGCGAGTTTGACATTGTCCGTATGTAATCTGTTTTATTTGTGTTTACATTGTACAAAAAATTGCGTGCCGTCGGTGCCACTGACAGAAGTACTGCTCACGATTATTATCACTTGACTTTTCACTTGTTCCATGCAACTTTGGCCTTACATGGTATTTATGCTTTTGTAACCCCTCACACTGATGGCTGTTTAAAGGCTGCTCTTTGGTGTAATTTTTACTTTCTTTATTTTAATATCTGAAGATTAATATTTTATTTTCTTCATATATTTAAGTCCAAATTTAATTCTGTGTGTCTGTCTAAGTTGTATTTAAAAGAGTAACAACTTTTGGTATGTTACAGAAAGCGTCTGTTTTGGGCATTGCCACTGTAAGAAATTTAAAGTCCTAAAAGTTAGCCTAGTGGCCTTGTTTCCTAATGCTTTCTGTTCAAGAGCTGCTTGAGGCGAATTGTTAGATTTTGATGTTTCTTGTTTTAGCCTAGCTGTCACAGGTAGTTGGCAAATTCGATTTTTTTAAAATTTTGTTTATCTCGGCTGCCGACTAAGATGTGCTGCTAATTGCAGTTGTTTTAAAATTGTATTTAAACGCATTGGTCGCCGTCAAGGCGCTTATTTACTTACTGTGTTTCTTTATTCTATTGCTGTTTAAAGCGGCTAATAGTTACAATTATTTTTCATATTTTATTGCTTGTTCCCTCTTTATTCTGAGTGTTTGCCAGAGCGGAAAATTTAACAGGGTGTAAACTGCTTTTCTAAAGTGTGCGTCTGGACCATCAAGAGAGCTAAAACTTCGTGTTAATTTTTAACTTTGATCTTGTTGTTAAATGAAGTAACTGGTACTGTATCAATTTTTTCATCCAGCTGCTTATCACTTACCAGCCTAGCAACCCGACCGTCTCAAAATTGACAAGATTGATGAAAGTGTCGATAATACTGAAAGTTAGTCCTAGGAAATTACTGCACGTAAATGGTTGTAGTTGGGTACTCCCAGTAAAACTGTTTAGATTGTCCATGCGATGACTCGTAACTTTAAGATAATCATCCGTAAGGTGAAGGCTACCTCATCCAAGGCCACAGTTTATGATCTTCTTATTACGTATCTTATTTCCTATTCAGAGTGAAGCAGCCAAATAGATGTTCCTGGGAACGTCGTCATCGCTACTTGAGCGTCCAGCTGCTTGTTAAGTCTCCCTTTATTCAGATATAAGCACTTGTGAAGCCTAGACAGTGAGTAAGAGCAATTGCTGTCCTCTCCTCGAGACCTTGGTGCTCGTAGTGACAAATCAACATAAACTTTGCTCTGTAACGCTGGGTAAACTGCTGATGGAGGACTTCTCTACACCTACAATAGTTCTTGTTAGAGTTGCGCTCTACCAAAACTTCGGTTTGGTAGTTTTGCTGCAGTACGTAATTGACGTAGTAAATTGTACGATTACCGTAAGTATTGGTAAGACCGGTAGGAAAAGAAACATAACTGTGTAAGAGAAAATCAGGAAGCCGACGACTTCCCTTTGTTTTCGTTTGTTTGTTTGTGTTGGACGTAATTAGAAGCACACAGCAATCAGTGTTAGTTCACTGGTTATTTTATACCCTTAGAAAATATAAATTGCATTTTAATATCTAATAAAAATAGCTGATCGCGCTTTTATGTACCAAAGCCAGTACTTTTGATGCAAGCGCAGTTTACACACACAAACATAAAAAATTATAGAATTATCGATATTATTTTGTATGCAGTAGAACGTTCTTCATCATCATTAAAGGCAGGAGTTTCCTTTTATTATTGATAAGTGGAAAAACTGTTTATGAATAACAGAACTAAGTTTTGTATAAGCTCGACCAAGCATTGAAGCGAAGTTCGATATGTTATTGTTTTGCATTTCTTTTTTAGTTTGCCTTTTTTGAGGTAATTGAATTTTCTAGAACTAAATCACAAACCTGTATTTTTATTTTTACTACACGCCTCTCTATTCCACTCTACAAATCAACATTTTCCTATAAAACCTGAATTCTACATCCATAATTCCAATTTTACTATATTTTTAAGCAACAGTCGAGGGGGATATCCATGCAGAACAAAAATGTTTCGTACGTTATGTAGCTCTTTATATATCCTCTCTGTTTCTAGGCGGTTCAGCGCTTCTGGTTTCTAGGGGAAAGTAATATATATGTAATATACATGCAAACAAAGGGATCGGAGGTAAGTTAACGACTAATATGTATGCAGCACGCCTAAAGTACTGTAAAGCGGTTATAATCTTAGCTGACTGAAGTTACTAGGAAAACTACCGTAGTCTACGTTTACTTATGATAGTCTACGGTAGCGTACAGTACTTTTACAACTCTAGTTCTAGCGTCTCCAGTATCCAAGAAAAGCCATCAGCTTGCTAGCTTCAGAAAAGCAAGAAGTCGTGAAGCTCTTTTTATTAGGCAGCAAACGCTGGAAAGTCAATTAGCTCCTATAATCCCGAAATTAGCGTCAGTCACATTATTTATTATACACTAAAAACATCACAATATAATAGCTATAAATTATTTGGTGAATAGTTATAAATTATTTTGTGACTTCATAGAGGCGTATCAGGCGTCAGTTCACGAGGTATTGGTCACACTACGAAAGAGCTCAGTGGTCGCGCCGAAGTGTTGTAGATGCTGTAGAGTTCTTATCTTTCCATCTGGTCCTTCATAGCTGACGTGGTCTGTATGTGTCAGTCTGTTCTTAGGTAGTAAGACGGACAACAGAATCACAGGAATGAGCTACAGTTTGGAAGCGTCCATCACCACATTTTCCGGATTTGTTGGTGTATCAAAGCGAACTTTCCAGCGTGTCTACAGAGGAGGATGTACCGTTCGCAGTCGTGTAACACGGAGTAGGGAACGGTGGGCCTCAAAAGATCCTCAGGCACAGGGAGTGGAGATAAATGTCATGGTTTCTACCCTGACAGGCCTTTATCCGATCAGTGAATCAGGTCGATCTCAACCACTTTCCGAGGGAACACTGCGAATGGAATTGCATTCATCAGGAGCACGATAAGTTATTGTTCGGACTGTTCTATATAGAGTCAGATTGGTATCGATAACCGCATGTAGTCGTTCTATACGTCGGTCAGTCTCGCAGTCTTGATTGTTGAAAAGTTATCAGTCACAGGTGCTAGGTCAAACTTCCTATTATTTTGAGCCTGTTGCATTCGGAATAGTCTTTACCTGCACAGTCTGTGCCTCCATTGTATCGTACTGGCACGTTAAATATCCACAAAGATGCACAGCCATATTCTGTTCATTTCACAGCATCCAGGCCACAAAGCTTAAAGATTACTCGGAAATCACAATTAGAACCTCATATTCTACGTTCGGAGTATTATGGTGAAAAATGATGTAATAAGAGTGTTACAATGAAATGTTACATAACTAGAAGTATAAGCATAAATTTCTAGGTTTCAGCTGTACCTCATCCAATTCCTTGAGTTACGTCATTAGGTATTATTCCGATATATTCATATACTCACTATTATTCCGATATATTCATGTACTCAGCACCTGTAAACTTGGCGAAGAAATGCAGGCCAGTATAAGACCAAAGAAAAGTAGTATTTCTCAAATCCCCATGTGCAAATTTATTCCTACTGACATTTCCGGACAAATTAGCTGACAATTCATCAGTCACGATTCAGTCCACTGACCACTCATCCTATGTAGAAATGGTCATAAACACTAACAAAAGTGATTCACTGGGTTTCACTTTATGTACCGGTCGTAGCTTGTACAGCATGCACTATACCAATTTTCTTCGAATCTCGCTTGCCATCGTTACGGATAACCGAAAATATTGCGTATGGCTCCATAGTAAAGTTGCACACATATTCGACCGTATACTGTTTACACTTAACCATGCAGAGCGTCCTTTCCCTTGATGACAAATCCGTTCTATATCTGAAATCGCTTTATAGATTGTCATGGGTTTAAACGATTCAATAAATTTATTTATAACTGATGGTAACTGGACTCTCTTTACAGACTTTGAGGATACGTTCCTTAAATCAAAACAACATAAAATATGACATGGGCTGTAAAACGCATACCTTAAGAGCTATGAACAATTTTTCATCTTTGATGCCGTCAAACACATCTACTACAAGTTCTTTGTTTCCATATTTCGGGAGGAGGGAATGTGAATCAAAACATAAAAAAATATCCGGTAAACATGTGCTCTAAAATCCATACTCTAAGAGACCTTAGTTCTTTCTCATCTTTCCTACTGTAAAACACATCTCTTCTATTGAACAAGTGCTCCTACCTCTTAACGTATGCGCCTTTGAGCCCGTGTTTGTTGGACGTGTTTTTTATTGTTTTGGACTGTATTATCTCCTTCCAAAATGTGGAAAGCAAAGAGCTTGTAGTAGACGAGATGTGTTTCACAGTGTCTAAGATGAACAAGTGCTCACAGCTTTTGAGGCATTGATTTTAGAGCACATGTTTACTAGACTTTTTTTTCTTTTTTTCTTGTAAGGCAGCAGTCGCCAAAATCTATAAAGGGTATTTAGCTACACACAAACACAGAGCAACAATAATTCTCTAATATACGTGCGAAGCTGTGAACATTGGGCTGCATAACGACTCATTTACAGAAGTGAATCGTAGTAAAAAGTTTCGTAAAGGTTCATAAAGGGAAAAGTTTCGTAAAGGTTTGACATTATGTGTAAAGTTTGATGGAAGTCGCTAAGTGCTTTCATCCTCAAGTACTTGATTAATATTGCCTGGGTAATTTACGCGTCCTGAGTTTTTCTGCCTCAAAACATGTACACGATTTATGAGTGTAATACTCGACTTATTGCGTTAAGCTTTAAGGTACGATCATCCTTCCTTTATGAGTAGATTATGACAACATTTTAAAATTTTAATTCCGGACATTCACTATACACCGAGTGACAAAAGTCGTAGGACAGCGATATGCACGTATACAGATGGCGATACTATCGCCTGCACGAGGTATAAAAGGGCGTGCATAGGCAGAGTTGTAATTTGTATTCCGGTGATTCAAGCGAAAATGTTTCCCACGTGATTATGACAGCACGACAGGAATTAATAGACTGTGAACGCGGAATGGTAGTGCAGATAGACGCATGGAACATTCCATTTATTAAATCTTTCGGGAATTGAATATTTAGAGATCCACAATGTCAAGAGTGTGCCGAAAATACCAAATTTAAGGCATTACGTCACGCCACGGACAACACAGTGGCCGGCGGCCCTCACTTAACAACCGAGAGCGGCGGCGTTGAAGTCGAGTTGTCAGCGTTAATAGACGAGCAACACTGCGTGAACCGCAGAAATCAATGTGGGACGTACGACCAACGTATCCACTGCGGCGAAATTTGGCGTTAATGGGCTGTGGCAGCAGACGACCGACGAAAATGGCTCTGAGCACTATGGGACTCAACTGCTGAGGTCATTAGTCCCCTAGAACTTAGAACTAGTTAAACCTAACTAACCTAAGGACATCACAAACATCCATGCCCGAGGCAGGATTCGAACCTGCGACCGTAGTGGTCTTGCGGTTCCAGAATGCAGCGCCTTTAACCGCACGGCCACTTCGGCCGGCAGACGACCGATGAGAGTGCCTTTGCTAACCACACGACATCGCCTGCAGCGCCTCTACTGAGCACGTGACCATATCGGTTGGACCCTACAAGAGTGAAAAACCGTGATCTGGTCAGATGAGTCCCGATTTTAGATGGTAACAGCTGATGGTAGACTTCGAGTGTGACACAGACATGACGAAGACATGGATGCAAGTTGTGAAAAAGGCACTGTGCAAGCTGATGATGCCTCCATAATGGTGTGCGCTGTGTTTATATGGAATGGACTGTGTCCTCTGGTCCAACTGAACCGATCATTTACTGAAAGGGGTGTGGTCGGCTACTTGTCCGCAAGTCCGCCGCTCGTGGTCTCGCGGTAGCATTCTCGCTTCCCGAGCAAGGGGTCCCGGGTTCGATTCCCGGCGGGGTCAGGGATTTTCGCCTGCCTCGAGATGACTGGGTGTTTGTGTTGTCCTCATCATTTCATCATCATCCAGGAAAGAGGCGAAATTGGACTGAGCAAAGATTGGATAGTTGTACGGGCGCTGATAACCACGCAGTTGAGCGCCCCACAAACCAAACATCATCACCTCTACTTGTCCGCAAACAACGATGTAATTTTTACAGATGACAATGCGCCATGTCACTGGGCACAGTTGTTCGCGATTGGTTTGAAGATCATTCTGGACAGTCCGAGCGAATGATTTGGTCACCCAGGTCACCCGGGATGAACTCCAACGAACACGAATGGTACATGAAACTTCCTGGAAGATTAAAACTGTGTTCTGGAGCAAGACTCGAACTCGGGACCTTTGCCATTCGCGGGCAGGTGCTCTACCGTCTGAGCTGCCCAAGCACGACTCACGCCCCGTCCTCACAGATTCACTTCTGCCAGTACCTCGTGTCCTACCTTCCAAACTTTACAGAAGCTCTCCTGCAGGAGAGCACCCTTCTGAAAGCTCGTGAATATTTTTCTACTTGTCGCGGATGAAAGATCGAAAAATGTTTTGATCATGTGGACATCCACAGCTGAGGGGCGTATTTATAGAATAAAAATCCGCTTCCGTTGCTAGCAGTTTTCTAAATTAATCCCACGACCCGTTTCGAAGCTTAAAACTTCATCTTCAGGTGCCACCAAATAATTATGAAAACATAAATGTGTGGTGGTCGGGGCAGTCACTCATTGGGTATCACACCCAAGTTAAACAAACACATGGGACCAGCGTAGTACCAGCAATCACAGCGCCCGCTTGGCACGAAAGTGCGAACACTTTTTTTTTTTTTTTTTTTTTTTTTTTTTTTTTTTTTTTTTTTTTTTTTTTTTGCGTGGCTGTGGTCTCCCATACATGATTGGCCCGATCGCCACACATTTATGCTATCATAATTATTTGGTTGCACCTGAAGATTGACACTGTCGTTGCCGACCTATCGGTTGTTAACGACGCTGAGAATCTTTGGAGCGACTAACTGTGGTCAGAGGGCATGTGCGCATTATGAAAATGCCTTCTTAAGCCGCGAACAAGAGCAGAGCTGGCTCCGGGTTACATCGGAAGCCTGCGGAGAGAGAGGACGTGACTGATGTTGCCGTCATAGTCGGGGAAGTGCACCGTAACTAACTAACTTTGTGTTCTGCCTTACGGCAGATCTTGTCATGGGGGAAGCCTCGTCAGAGAGGTCCACCGCATGAGCGTCTAGGGAAGTGATTCCAGTGGTGGTTTCCCGTTGCCTTCCACTGGTAATGATGATATGATGATGAGGACAACGCAACATCCAGTCCCTGAGCGGAGAAAATCTCCAATCCATCCGGGAATCGAACCGGGGCCCCTTAGCGTGACAGACCGCCGCGCTGACCACTTTCTTTTCTCTTATTTTGTTCGATACAGTTAGTTGCGTTTGGTTTGGGCGGACGTCACAAGACTTATGTTCTAGTCATTCGTTGATGCCTTGACTCACTTTTTCTTATCACAGAGAGCACGCAGCCCTCTGACCGAACACGCTGAACTACCGTGGCGGACAGTGCACCGTAGTATACAGCAACCAACGCACGGCCGAAGGAGGGCGTGGGTCTGGGAGTGGTGGCCGCGTCAAGCCGAGCACCGTGATCTTAACGGCTTTCCGCTGATCCATAGCGGGTGAGCATCAGCTAGGTTCTCTAGTTCCTATGAAGACAGCGTTGCTACGGCCTATTCAGTTGCACTGCCAGACAGACTGATTCATGTACCGTCTTGAGAACTGTGTTTCGATAACTTCTAGTCAAAGCTGCTCGGTCGACCTCACTGCTACGGAAGTTTAAAGTAGCCTAAGGGAAGTAGGAACTCAGCTTGCATTTAAAGTGAAGCGATTTAATGAATGATTTTCCAGTTTCACGATTGTGCGGCCAGGCATTGCCGCAGTCAGTTATCACAGTATTTAACTGTGTATTTAATTGTGCATTATTGTTTTCCTCTGAATTAATTCACAGTTCATTCGCCTGTTATTGCGGGTCACGTTAAAAAATAAATAAATAAAATAAGTCTTGATTATACGATTGCCTTAGCAATGCTGCGTAATATGGTTTTCTCTGTTATAGAAGTTTACTTGCGAGTGTCTGTATTGTAAGGTACCCTGCCGCAGAGCGTGGCTCACCGGCGTATTTCCCTGTGCATGTGACTTCAGTCTGGTTGGCCGCCTCCAGGAGAAAAGGTTGTTAAAGTAACGTGGTAATCGCAAATCCAGTATTTGGGTGAAGGTGTTTACGTCTGGACAGATCATGGAAGTTGCGACGCTGCACTTTGGGCAGCGACCTGGGTAAACTCTCAGTTGTTTTGAACTGAGTCAGTTTCTCAATTATTGAAATTAAAGTTTTGTAAAACTTTCCTGTCCAAGGAAATTGTCGCTAAAATTCTTTTTCTGTGTAACTGTCAATGGTGTGGTCAGGTTTCAAGTAGCTCATTCAGTGGTCGACAATCATTAGTATTAAGTTGTTTCCTATTTACATTCCTTTAGTCTTTCGTCTTAAAATATTGGTTGCCGTTAAAGGTTTAGAAGTCCTTTTGTTCTATCTAAATTAAAAATTTTACTGGTATCAGCTCTTCAAAGATTTCTGAGTAATTTTACTAGTTTATTAAATCAAGCTGTATAACTGCTGTTGCTGCAGTTGTTTTAAAGATTTGGTCAAATTAGCTCTTGGTTTGTGTTGCTCAATTACCAATGAAAGCAAGTACTTCCTGCAACACACAATTAATTATGTAAGGGAAAATTTTACAGGAAAGCTATTGACTTGTCACGCAAGGATCCCTGTATCTAAACCATCCTGCGCAACCTCACTTAGTGCATTGCAAAGATAAAGCTTTAAATTTCGAAACTGGTCGTGGAATAAATTTAGAAAATTACTAGCAACTGTAGGGGATTGTCATTCTATAAATTGGAAACATTTATTAGTTAGTATCTTAGCCGCCACAGTTGTGGGAGAATGAACTAACAATATGGGGACCATAAACTGTGGGAACCGCGTGCTACATCTACATCGATACTATGCAAATAACATTTAAGAGCCTGGCAGAGTGTTTCGTCGAACCACGTTCTCAATAATCCTCTATTATTCCAATCTCGTACAGCGCGCGGAAAAAACGAACACCTATATCTTTCGGTACGAGCTCTGATTTCCCTTATTTTATTATGATGATCGTTTCTTCCTATGTAGGTCGGCGCCAACACAACATTCTCGCATTCGAAGAAGAAAGTTGGTGCTTGAAATTTCGTGAGAAGATTTCGCCGAAACACCTTTGTTTTAACGACGTCCGTCCCAAATCCTGTATCATTTCACTGACACTCTCTCCCTATTTCTCGGTAACATAAAACGTGCTGCCCTTCTTTGAACATTCTCGATGTAGTCCGTTAATCCTATCTGGCAAGGATCCCACACCGCGCAGCAGTATTCTAAAAGAGGGCGGACAAGGGTAGCGTAGGCAGTCTCATTAGTAGATCTGTTAACTTTTTTTGAAGTGTCCTACCAATAAAACGCAGTCTTTGGTTAGTGCTACCCACAACATTTTCTACTTATTCCTTCCCATTTAAGTTCTTCGTAATTGTAATTTCTAGCTGTTTAGTTGAATTTACGGCCCTTAGATTTGACTGATTTATCGTCTAACCGAAGTTTAACGGATTTTTTTAGCACTCTTTGTAACAACAACGACGCTGTACTATTGTACATATAAGTAAAAATTTTTTCCATCTGATTTTTCGGTAAATTAGTGTAATTGATGTTCTGATTTCATTTCTTTTTTGTTTCATGCCATTGTGTTAAGAAAACTGTAAACAATTTTCAATGTGAATATTAATGTATATGTCAAATGTCAAGCAATATTGTAAT
The DNA here is from genome assembly GCF_023864275.1 of Schistocerca cancellata. Classification (NCBI taxonomy): domain Eukaryota; kingdom Metazoa; phylum Arthropoda; class Insecta; order Orthoptera; family Acrididae; genus Schistocerca; species Schistocerca cancellata. The sequence continues at coordinate 1,085,076,727 of NC_064626.1, forward strand.
AGAATTGAAATGTAACAAATGTTGAGACTGTTGTAAGATGTTTAAAATTGTAACTGTACGTCTGGTCCATACGTAGGCAATGTGTTAGGATATGTAGAATGCAAAACCTCGGGTGAATACCCTGTCTGTAAGGGAGCGGTAAAAGGTGGATAGCAGGCGAGCGCGGGAAAATGCGCGCGGGCGCTGCACGGCACAACGGGCTCAGCAGTAGTTGTTGGAGTTTGGCACTGGTCTGAGCAACACGTTCTGGAGCGAGGAGGCTCTCCTGGAAGACGTAGTTTCACTGAGCCTCGAGTATGCCGTTCCAACGCCCGCACAGCATGGCAAAATTCCATAGGCACTAAATGGAAAAGTATTGCGACGCTATGAAGAATTAAAGTGCCGAAACGTCAAGAGCCATAGCTGTGGTTGTATGTGTGCTCTGTGCCTCGCCATCTCGCCGCCCGCCAACCGCCGCATCGATACAAGCAGGTTGAAACTTTTAGTACTGTAAGCGTATGGACCATAGAGTGAACTGTTCAATAATAACCTAAATTTTACCAGAACTTTCCCCTCATTTAATTATCCTCACAACTAACCTAGGCAGGGTCCTTTCCAAATGTTGTGCAATCCGAGTGTCCCGAATTTAAAAATTAAATTTTGTGTTAATAATAATTACTTGCAGACCTAGTTATATTAGAATGGTGTTTAAAGAACTGTTTTGTTAATGAACTAGTAAATGAATAACGAAGGTCTAACGAAGTTGAAAGATAACTTTAATATTGATATAGTAATGAAGTTTAATTATTTCGAGACAGATATAAAGGTATTTAAATGAGAAGTAAATAAGATAAAAAGAGTAGTAACTCATATACTGGAAATCTTGAGCGCATGATAATTTCAGTAATCAATTTTTTTAATATAGTGATCATAACAGTTTCAGGGTCCCCCCCCCCCCTTTTTATTCATTTGAATTCTGAAGTGTTCCGCATTGGTTTGACCAGCAAAAGTTAAAGTCAATATATAAGTCAAAATTTATCAGTGTTTTATCTTTATCAAAACTGACATTTTGTGTGTGGCTCGAAAGTGCTATTTCTAGGGTAACCTATGCCCGAGTTTAATCAGATCAATAGACAGTACGAAGCTTTGTAGTATACATTATAGTGTAGTGTTATGTATTCATGGTTTTTCCATATCAGTAAGGAACGTGAAACCATCAGTTCAATAGATTTTCTGGTTCTAAAATTTTATTATATTATACAGTGTTACTACGTGTTGTTTTGCATGAATATACATCAACTTGTACAGGGAAGAAACTCAGTTAATGCCTAATTAGGCTGGCGACCGTATTATTATCAAATTAGTAGCATCTTCGGTGTTGTTTTTGGTACATACTGACGTGTAATTGCATTTTGAACTTACTTGACGGATCATTGTTATTACAGAGTGGGTGTCTGATTTGCCACCATTCGGGTACACGCGGTCAATATCTATACGAAAATCCTGTCTCGTAAGGTGAACCCCGCTCACTTACCATAGTACAGGCTTTAATGAGTATTGTGTGCCCAATGCGCACGTTACATCTTGTGGATGACGTCACACTTTTCGTTATTCAGGGTCAGTTTCCAATTTTCGCAACAAACAGATATCTTTTCTAAATGGTTTTGCAATTCGTTTTGATCTTTTCATGACTTTACTAGTCATCTGCACACAACCTAAGACGGTTGCTCAGATTGTCCCCTAAATCATTTATATAGATAACAATGAGCGTATGGCATTGGTGGCCGGGAGACCCCTCGCGGGGCGGTTCGGCCGCCGCTCCACAACTTCTTTAACGCCACTACGGCGACTTGCGAGTGAATGAGGATGATGATGAAAGACACACAACACCCAGTCATGTCGAGACAGAGAAAATCCCTGACCCCGCCGGGAATCGAACCCGGGACCCCGTGCGCGGGAAGCGAGAAAGCTACCGCAAGATCACGAGCCGCGGACGTTTATATAGATGAGCAACAGCAAAGGGCCTATAACACTACCTTGGGGAACGCCATAAATCAGAAATTACTTCTGTTTCATTCGATGACATTCCGTCAGTTTCTACGAATTGTGACCTCTGTGACAGGAAATCACGAATGCAGTCACATAACTGGGACGATATTACATAATCACGCAATTTCATTACGAGACGCTTGTGTGGTACAGTGTCAAAAGCCTTCTGAAAATCTAGAAATACGCAAACACTTCGAAATCCCTTTCAATGGCACTCAACACTTCGTGTGAGTAAAGAGCCAGTTGTGTTTCACAATAACGATGTTTTCTAAATCCGTGTTGACTGCGTGTCAATGGACCATTTTCTTCGAGGTAGTTCTTAGTGTTCGAACACAATATGTGTTCCAAAATCCTGTTGCATATCGACGATAATGATAGCGACCTGTAATTTAGTGGATTACTCCTACTACCTTTCTTGAATATTGACGTTACCTGCGTAACTTTCCAGTCTTTGGTTACGGATCTTTCGCCGAGCGAACGCTTGCATACGGTTGTTAAGAAAGGAGCTATTGTATCAGCATACTCTGCAAGGAGCCTGACTGGTATACAGTGTGGACCAGAACACTTGCTTTTGTTAAGTGGTTCAAATGGCTTTGAGCACTATGCGACTTAACTTCTGAGGTCACCAGTCCCCTAGAACTTAAACCTAACTAACCTAAGGACATCACACACATCCATGCCCGAGGCAGGATTCGAAACTGCGACCGTAGCGGTCGCTCGGTTCCAGACTTAAGCGCCTAGAACCGCTCGGCCACTTCGTCCGGCTTTGTTAAGTGATTTAATTTTCTTCACTGCTCCGAGAATATCTACTTCCATGTTACTCATGTTGGCAGCTGTTCTTCATTCGAGTTCTGGAATATTTACTGCGTCTCCTCTGGTGAACAAATTTCGGAAGGCTGTGTTTAGTAACTCTGCTTTGTCAACAATGACGTCTATAGTATTTTCATTGCTATTGCGCAGAGAAGGCATTGATTGTGTCTTTCCGCTAGCATACATTACAATCTCTCTGGATTTTCTGCCAGGTGTCGAGACAAAGTTTCGTTTAGGAAACTGTTGTAATCATCTCGTACTGAAGTCCGCGCTAAATTTCGAGCTTCTGTGAAAGGTCCCCGGTCTTGGAGATTTTGCGTCCGTTTAAATTTGCGATGTTTTCCTCGTTGTTTCCGCAACAGTGTTCTGATCCTTTTTGTGTTCCAAGGAGGATCTGCTCCGTTGTTAGTTAATTTCTTTGGTATAAATCTTTCAATTTCTGCCAATATTGTTTATTTGAATTCAAGCCACATCTGGTCTACACTTACATTGTTAATTTGGAAGGAGTGGAGACTGTGTCTCAAGAAGGCGTCAAGTGAATTTTTATCTGCTTTTTTCAATAGGTATATTTTTTTGTCTATTCTTGGAGGATTTGGGGGTTAGAGTATTCAATCTCGATACAACAACGCTGTTTTCACTAATTCCAGTATCCGTTTTGATGCTCGTTATTAGGTCAGGATTATTTGTTGCTAAGAAAGAATGCTGAAGATTAGATGTGTAGATCACGTAACTGATGAGGAGGTACTGAACAGTATTGGGGAGAAGAGAGATTTGTGACACAACTTGACTAGAAGAAGGGATCGGTTGGTAGGACACGTTGTGAGACATCAAGGACATCAAGGGATCACCAATTTAGTACTGGAGGGAAGTGTGGAGGGTAAAAATCGTAGAGGGAGACGAAGAGATGAATATACTAAGCAGATTCAGAAGGATTAGGGTGCAGTAAGTACTGGGAGATGAAGAAGCTTTCACAGGATAGGGTAGCATGGAGAGCTGCATCAAACCAGTCTCTGGACTGAAGACCACAACAACAACAACAAGAGGTCAAGTGTGTTTCCACAACTGTTTACTACTCGTGTGGCCTCATGAACCAACTACTCGAAATTACTTTCAGAAAATGCATTTAGCACAATTTCTGATGATGTTTCATTCGTATCTCCGGAATTAAAGATTTATTTTCGCCAACATATTCGAGGGTAAATTAAAGTCATCACCAACTATAATTCTATAAGCACGTTACGGTTTTGAAATTGAACTCAATTTTTCTTTGAAACGTTCATCAAGTGTATCGTCTGAATTGGGAGGTCGGTAAAATAATCCAATTATTATTTTATTCCGGTTGCCAAGAATAACCTCTGCCCATATTAACACACGGGAACTATACTTCCGTTTCGCGACAGTCTAAACTACTTCTAACAGCAACAAAAACGCCATCGCCAACTGTGTTTAACCTATCCTTTCGCAAAAATTTCGGCTGAACTTATCTCCGGCTTTGGCCGGCTTTCAATGCCTGTAACGATTTGAGGATCGATGCTTTCTATTAGCGCTTGAAGCCCTGGTACTTTCCCAACACAACTATGACAATTTAAACAGTTATATCGACGGTTCCTGTATCTATGTTCTTCCTGCGTTCGGCCTGCACCCTTTGTGCTGGAGCCCTTTTTTGTTTTCCCTAGACCCTCTAACCAAAAAACCGACAGTCCACGCCACACAGCCCCTTCTACCTGTATAGCCGCCTCCTGTGTATAGCGGACTCCTGACCTATTCAACAGAACCTTAAACACAACCACCATATGGCGCAAGTCGAGGAATCTACAGCCTACCCGTAGCAGAACCGTCTGAGCCTCTGATTCGGACCATCCACTCTGCTCTGTACCAGAGGTCCGCAATCGGTCCTGTCGGCTATGCTGCAAATGGTGAGGGCTGCTTTGATCTTGCAAGCACGATTGGCACCCTTTACCACTTCTCTTAACCGCTCAATCCAGAGAGAATCTCTTCCGATCCAAAGTGACACACATCACTGGTACCGACGTGAGCCACTTGGCTGCACCCTGTGCTCTTCATGGCATCCGGAAGGACCCGTTTCACGACTGGAATGACTCCATCCGTTATGCACATGGAGTGCACATTGGCTTTCTTTCTATTCTTGGCAGCCATATCCCTAAGGGGCTCTATAAGGGGCTTAACATTGGAGCTCCAATCTACCAAGAATCCCTTGCTCTGTGAATGCCCGGGTCTTGCAGGCTCATAGGCTCCTCTGAAACAGGATAGGCGACTGCATCTGGCTATGTGACAGTGTCGGCCACAGATAGCACCCAGAACATATGTGTCAGACTAACCCGGGAAGCCTATGTGCAGCCCTCTGGATAGCCTTTCGCCGCCTGCCTCGCCCCGTGGCGACCTCCCACTGGACCACGGGTGAGCGGTCAACCTCAGTGCGAGCAGTAACTGGGCTGGCCACCGGTGAGGACCGATCGGACGTGCTGAAAGTCTGCTGGATCTTCACTGCCGCCCCACAACAGTGATGCCCATCCACTGCAGCTTCAAGCTGTGTAACTGAAGCCATCACAGCCTGGACCTGTGTTTTTTAACCCTTTATTTGGCAGAGTTGCTCTCAAGCAACATCAAATTACGTTGGCCTTATGGGACAACAAACACTCCCCAGTGCCTTTTACTGGCATTGTTGCCTCCAGGCAACGTACCTTTACACACTGCGAATGCCAGTTGTTGTAATAGTTCAAGGTTTTCCACACGAGATGGCAGCTTGTGCAGTGGGGTTACAGAGATCATCTCGTGTGAGCAATAGGAGTGTCTTATTTTGGTTCTGAAAGAGTGGATTTCAAGAAATTGGCAGTAATCTTAGCAGATTTTCTTCCAGAAATACCCAGAGGTGGGTTTACAGCAGAAATATTTCAATCTAATATTGTTTTGAATTACATAAATAGTATAAAACTTTTACGTTGTCTGTGAGCAACAATGCCCATAGTTGGGACATCTGTCATTAGTATATTACATATGCTTACGGTGGATATTCAAAACAATAAAATCGTGAGACTTGCAAGCTCATTTTGTGGTGTCCATCCACTCTCAACAGTAAAAAGATGGGACAGCAATGAAAAAACAAGAATTGATGTGCCCTGTCCCAGTATTGTACGTCAGTACAACAAGCATATGGGAGGAGTTGATCTTGCTGGTATGCTGAGAGAGCTCTACAGAGTACCAATGAATACTAGGTGTTGTTACATGAGATTATTTGGATTTATGCTAGATCTGAGTGCTGTAAATGCCTGGCTGGTATTTCGAAGAGAATCTCTGGACAAGAAGACCTCACTGAAGTCATTCAGGTCAGATATCGCCAATGGTTTGATGTTTTCAGGGAAAGGAAAGTAGGAAGGCCCTCAATAGACATAACACCACCACAAAAGAAGAGGAGGAAGCCAACAGCTCCGACTGTTACACAAGATGTCCGATTTGTTAATATGGAGCATTGGCCTGTATACGGTCCCAAAGGTCGTTGTCGTTATTGTCCGTCTGGATTTTCTACAGTCATGTGTTCAAAATGCAATCTAGTATTGTGCTTCGTTCCAAAAAGGAACTGTTTCCAAAAATTCCATTGCAAGGAGAACTAGAAGGGAAAATGAAACAGTTCTATTACACAGCAGGAGTGCATGAATGTGTTTATAAATCAAATTATTCATGTACAGGAAACCTTTTGCTTGAGGCTATTGGCAAACACTTTTTTTGTATAACATGTATAAATGCGGTCTACTGCTGGCAATGTAGCTTGTAAGCAACCTTTCATAGTTTTCATAATTTTTGTCAAAAATTTCTAAAACTGACTGAACTGTATTTCTTTAGTCATAATAAATAAATATTGTAGTGTGCGTACTGTAAGACTTTCAGTACACACACCATCAGATTATTTGACTTGTCACTCTAACGAAGTAGGCGAGTGTCAGCAATATGTCTCGTGGTCTTATCGTGGCGTGTTTATCTTCTGCCTTTAGGTCAGACGATAGAAATGCCACTTGCACGCTTAGAGTAGCAGATTGACGGTGACCAGCTGTAAACAGAAATTGATTAATTTTCACACACATTTATTAAAATAATAATAAGCATAAACATTACTTAACTTGATTCTGGATGCTATTTACAATTGACAATCTGAAGTTCCTTTGGTCTTGGTACGTTAATCTTATTCTCACATATCTCTGATACTTGACAAAGTGTCTATTCATTTACCTTCATGGCTATGTACAGGAATATGATAATATTAGGCGCAGACTGAAACTTGACTACAGACTGGTACAGATTAATGCAGACTAATGCAGACTGATGCAGACTGGTGCAGACTAATGCAGACTGACTAATCGGAGGTCTGAACACTCGTTAAAATACCTCGTGCGTTCAGGTATCACTGCGCGAGTGTGATCCGCGAGGAGAAAAGGTTCTACGTTAGCAGTAATCTCATCGGCTGCGTTACATACTAATACGCGGATCGGCGGAAGCAGAATTTGGTCCGTCTCTAAGACAGCGCCATCTCGTAGTGCGGAGACGGACGAGCGCTGCGCCTGCGCTGTTGTGCTTAGCAGGGCGCGCTCTAGTGGGAAAGTTGGGTACGCGCTGACTACGCGGAAGTATGTACACAACAAATATAAGCACTGAACAATTTTTGTTTTGTTTTTATTTTCACCATTTGCCAAATAAAGGGTTAAGGACCACAAAGTATCCTCCTTTGGTTGGAACGGCAGTGCTGGCACAAACAGAAACCGCAGGGCTACTCACATTGAGCTTCTGTGCGTCGCGCAGTCTGTCGAGCCGGTTGCGTGGTGCCACCGCCTTGGCGATCGCCTCCCGCAACGCCTCGTAGTAGCCGAGCAGCGCTCTGGGAGAAGACGGCAGTCGCCGCAGCCGCTGCTGCTGCCGGCTCTGCGCGTGCGCAGCCACGGCCCAACAGCACAGCACCAGCGCCGCACCCTCCGCCACACGCATCCTCCTGTAACCGCAACGCCACTGTCACCTACCTCCTGCCATCAAGTGGGTTATATGCGCTCATGCGGGGGGTATTAAAAGATTGAGCTCTTACACTGACGTAACACTTTAACTTGATCTGGTGTTAGAAGGATTAGCCGGTGAAACCTTTCACCGTTTCCAGGGTACGCCCGATTGTGTCTGTCTTCAGTCTTTAGGCTCACAATCTTCTGGGAGGCTCCTTCCCATCTTTTATAATGTGTGCACTAATGACCAACCTATACCTCAAGATGCAAGACTGTTCGTATATGCTGATGACACAGCTGCGGTGGTCCAGGGGTCCAATTTTGATGCAACATCTGGAAATCTCTCTAGAGCGCTTGAAGAACTGGCTCAATACTACGACGCCAATCACCTCAAGCCAAACCCTGACAAAACCCAAGGATGTGCTTTCCATCTGCGCAATAGAGATGCTGGAGTTGAGCTCGACGTTACATGGCAAGGTAAGAAGCTAAAGCACTGTCCAACACCTAAATACCTTGGGGTTGTATTTGACCGAACGCTTTCCTTCAAGCAGCATTGCCAAAACACCAAGGCTAAAATCTGCTCCAGGAATAACATCATCCGCAGGGTGACAAACTATGAATGGGGAGCTCAACCATCAGTACTGAGAACATCAGCACTTGCTCTGTGTGTTTCTGCAACAGACTATGCAGCGCCAGTATGGGAAGCATCTGCACATGCTAGACAGGTTGATGTAAGTGTAAATGAGACAATGCGAATTGTTACAGGATGTCTCAGACCCACACCAACGGGTAATTTGTACCTACTTGCTGGAGTTGCCCCATCCAAGATCAGAAGGCAGGTGGCAGCAGACGCTAAGAGAACAAAGAAAGAAACAGATTCTCGACACCCACTGAATGGGCACGTCACTCAGGCTCGGAGGCTTAAGTCTAGAAATAGCTTTATTGCAAGAACCAAGATCCTTGACGGTTCACAGGAAGATAATAGAGTCCGTAAATGGGAGAATGAACAAACCGCACTGCAGATAATACCAAAAGAGCAAATGGCACCTGGAAACAAACTTCCTTATACAGTGTGGAGAACACTAAATAGGCTGAGGGCTGGTGTACCCAGATGCAAAACTAATCTGTGCTAGTGGGGACTGCTAACTAACGATGACGTCGTTCTTTGCGGATGCGGAGAGGTACAAGACGAGGCACATCTGCTCATGTGCCGACTGCTGCCGGAGCCCTGCAGTTTTAGTGACCTGCTACAAGCCAACGACAAAGCCGTAGCGGTGCCTAACTATTGGAAAAATAAAATTTGATCTGGACACGGAAGAGTAAAGTAAAGTACTGACGTGACAGGTCGTAGGATAGCGATATGCATACATACAAATGGCAGTAGTATCGCATATATAAAGTATAAAAGGGCAGCGCATTGGCACAGCTGTCATTTGTACTCGGGTGATCGTGGCCGCACGACGGGAATTAAGGACACCACACCCTGCCTATCTAACCCATGTTAATTTAGGCAAGTATTTGACCCATTTCTGAAAAAACTATTTGATGCGGGACCTTAATATTTTTACTGTATGTTACATGATGCTAATAGAATCAGCTGTACTAAAATCTACTTTATCCATTTTATAGTTTTTAAGAAACACTTTTGTAAATTTATAAACAAAAAATATTAAGTTTTTCTGCAAAAAGAACTAGAAATCTACTCTGTAAGAATCAGCATGGGTATCGAAAAAGACGGTCGTGTGAAACCCAGCTCGCGCTATTCCTCCACGAGACTCAGAGGGCCACAGACACGGGTTAACAGGTAGATGCCGTGTTTCTTGACTTCCGCAAGGCATTCGATACAGTTCCCCACAGTCGTTTAATGAACAAAGTAACAGGATATGGACTATCAGATCAATTGTGTGATTGGATTGAAGAGTTCCTAGATAACAGAACGCAGCATGTCATTCTCAATGGAGAGAAGTCTTCCGAAGTAAGAGTAACTTCTGGTGTGCCGCAGGGGAGTGTAGTAGGACCGTTGCTATTCACAATATACATAAATGATCTTGTGGATGACATCGGAAGTTCACTGAGACTTTTTGCGGATGATGCTGTGATATATCGAGAGGTTGTAACAATGGAAAACTGTACTGAAATGCAGGAGGATCTGTAGCGAATTGGCGCATGGTGCAGGGAATGGCAATTAAATCTCAATGTAGACAAGTGTAATGTGCTGCGAATACATAGAAAGATAGATCCCTTATCATTTAGCTACAATATGGCAGGTCAGCAACTGGGAGCAGTTAATTCCATAAATTATCTGGGAGTACGCATTAGGAGTGATTTAAAATGGAATGATCATATAAAGTTGATCGTCGGTAAAGCAGATGCAAGACTGAGATTCATTGGAAGAATCCTAAGGAAATTCAATCCGAAAACAAAGGAAGTTGGTTACAGTACGCTTGTTCGCCCACTGCTTGAATACTGCTCACTGGTGTGGGATCCGAACCAGATAGGGTTGATAGAGGAGATAGAGAAGATCCAACGGAGAGCAGCGCGCTTCGTTACAGGATCATTTAGTAATCGCGAAAGCGCTACGGAGATGATAGATAAACTCCAGTGGAAGACTCAGCAGGAGAGACGTTCAGTAGCTTGGTACGGGCTTCTGTTGAAGTTTGGAGAACGTACCTTCACCGAGGAGTCAAGCACTATATTGCTCCCTCCTACGTATATCTCACGAAGAGACCATGAGGATAAAATCATGGAGCTTAGAGCCCATACAGAAGCATACCGACAATCCTTCTTTCCACGAATAACACAAGACTGGAATAGAAGGGAGAACCGATAGAGGTACTCAAGGTACCCTCCGCCACACACCGTCAGGTGGCGTGCGGAGTATGGATGTAGATGTGGATGTAGAAAATATTTTTTGTGAACTTCCTAATGTGGAAATATTAATGAATGTAGTACCAGAGGTGGCTTTTTATATTATGCAGAGTCTCTGAAAATTTCATTCATTTATCTGTGATAGTTTCTGATATAATGGGGCAGATGTACAGAAAATTTTAGTTTGCGGGAAACTGACTTTAAAGAAAAAACTTAAGAAATTTGTTACTTACAGTCAATTAAAACTGTCCTACTGCATATTATGGCCCTTCTTTGGCCTCTAGCAGGTCTTCCAGCTTCTTTTTCACCTTCCTTGATGTTTGGCTTGCTTTCTTGGCCATATTAGATGCACACCTGTCTGCATCTCATTTTATCGCAATGTTGCAGCCCAGTGATCGTATTTTCACCAGGATTAATTCCCAGCTTTTTCAGTATCCAACACTTCCCAATATTACGACAACTGAATGTAATAACAGCATCATGAACTCATACTTTCATTGTATGCATGCCTACAAATACAGTTTTAGGAATTCGGTTCCAAATCATGCTGTTGAATGTTTCTCCCCATGCAGACATTTCCTTAGAAGTTCAGGATGAGCCAAGTCTCTGATAATAGGTTTAATTACTGTAATAACAGCAGCATGAACAGAATGCTGGTGAGAATAAGATTCTCCAGTTGCCTGAGCCCTATTGTATTTGCACCACGAACTTTCTCCTGATGGACACAATCCATGACATTGCTTATCACCAGTAGAGGACTTATGGAAAAATATGGCCCAAACATCTCTCTTCATTGCCTCCAGATTTTCTTTTTCTCCTAATTTCGTGCCCATAGTATATCTGCAAATTTTCTATAACAACTGCTCGCAATCACACTTGAACAAAACTCCCCTCTGCTAGGTACTTTAGTGTGATTTGCAGAGTATCCATGTAGATGTAGAACAGCGTGTTTGAAACCGTGTTGCCGACCTGGGTGCCCGAGTGGGTCTAGGCGCAACAGTCTGGAACCCCGCGACCGCTCCGGTCGCAGGTTCGAATCCTGCCTCGGGCATGGATGAGTGTGATGTCCTTAGGTTAGTTAGGTTTAAGTAGTTCTAAGTTCTAGGGAACTGATGACCTCAGAAGTTAAGTCCCATAGTGCTCAGAGCCATCTGAACCATTTTTTTGAATCCGTGTTGTTTACAAACATCAGAAACAAAAGAATACCGACCGTTGCATTCCAAGGATAGCCAACACACTCGGTAGTAAAAAAAAATCCCTAACGTGCAATGTAGGGGATATAAAGATCTAAAATATATGCAGAAAAGTGGGTGGCAGAAAAGTGGGCGTGGCACATAAACACACGTGGTAGGAAAATGCTCTTTAAATGCTCGAAAAACATTTTTTTCTGCAAAATCCTTCTCAGAGTACTTAAATAAAACCTTAATCTACTGAAATATGATGAAGACCTAAAATCGATTTTTTTTCGACCTGAACCACGGTGTGTTCCCCTTAGCAGACTGAACGCGGAATGGTAACTAGAGCTAGACGCATGAAATACTCTATTTCGGAATTCGCTATGGAATTCAATATTGCAAGATCCACAGTGTCAAGAGTGTGCCGAGAATATCAAATTTGAGGCATTAGTTCTCACCACGGACAAAGCAGTGACGACGGCCTTCACTTAACGACTGAGAGCAGCGGCGTTTGCGTAGAGTTACCAGTGTTAACAGACAAGTAACACTGTGTGAAATAACCGCAGAAATCAATGTGGGACGTACGACCAACGTATCCGTTAGGACAGTGCGGCGAAATTAGGCGTTAACAGGCTATGGCACAGTTGATCGTTGCGAGTGCCTTCCCTAATCGTCTGCAGCGCCTGTTCTGGGCTCGTGACGATATCAGTTGGACCCTAGACTGGAAAACTGTGGCCTGCTCAGATGAGTCCCGATTTCAGTTGGTAAGAGCTGATGGTAGGGGGTGGCGCAGACCCGACGAAGCCATGCACCGTAGATGTCAGTAAGGCACTGCGCAAGCTGGTGGTCGCTCCATAATGTTTCGGGCTGTGTTTACATAGAATGGACTGCGTACTCTGGACGTTCGGCTACTTGGAGACCATTTGCAGCCATTCATGGATGTCATGTTCCCAAACACGGATCGAATTTTTATGTATGATGGCGTACCATGTCACCGAGCGATTAGTTTCAAGGATATCCACGACAGCTAGAGTGAATGGGTTGGCTACGCTGATCGAACATTTATGGAAGATAAGCGATAGTCAGTGCGTGCATAAAATCCTACACCGGCAACACTTTCGGATTTATGGATGGCTATAGAGGTATCTGGGGACTACCAACGACTTGTTGAGTCCATGCCATGGAGTTGCTGCACTATGCTGGAAAAAAGGAGGTCCGACACGTATTAAAAGGTATCCCGTGACTTTTGTCGCCTTGTTGTAAGTGCAATGTCCACTGCGAGCAGGTTATTCAGTAGTATAGTAAAGAACAGATTGGAAAAGATCGCACAGATTTTTGTACCACTGGAACAGTCGGGTTCTTCCACTGTGAAAACAGTGTTCAAAAAAATGTTCAAATGTGTGTGTGTGAAATCTTATGGGACTTAACTGCTAAGGTCATCAGTCCCTAAGCTTACACACTACTTAACCTAAATTATCCTAGGGGCAAACACACACACCCATGCCCTAGGGAGGACTCGAACATCCGCTGGGACCAGGAAAACTGTGTTCATAATATCTTTTGTGTATGCAACATGTATCAGTAAATGATCGCAAAAAAATCAAGATCTGCGTTTGATGTTTATAATTTAGAAAAGGCCTATGATTCTGCGCCAAGGTGATTACTACGGATAGTACTGGGAAAAAAATTGGGAGTGAGTGGTTTATTAGTAGAGTTGGTGAAAAGGATGTATGAGTGCTATTCGGAAAGTAAGGAACGATAGGCCGCGAAATGGAAACCACAGTGAAAACAAAACTGTTTTATTTGCAACGGTTAGCTACACCTTCCAGCTACTTCTCTACATAGTCGTCGCTCAGAGTTAGACTTCTGTCTTAGCGTTGTACCAACTTTTCAATTCCCTCGTTATAGAAGACAACTGCCAGTGCTTTTCGATAATTTTCTACTCTGGACTGCAGCTCGTTGTCTGTGTCAAAATATTGTCTTCATAGCCAGCGGTTCATTTGAGCAGAGATGGTAGCCAATTATGGGCTGTATTGTGGGTGATCAAACACTTCCCACCGACAACGCTGCAAGAGCATCGTCATTGCCCCTGCAGAGTGCGGCCGAGAATTGTCGTGTAGAACTAACCGCATGACAGTTATGTTATGTGGATTGCATAGCTTCAGGCGAAATCTTTCGCCAGGTCTCATACTTGGCGCGAGACGCTAATTTTTAGTCATATTTACGTTCTCGCTGAGAGCTCAGGACTGAAAAGAGCGACATGGTACGATTGACGAGCGTACTAGACACAGTGCCCAACGCATCTGTGAAAAGTTTCATCAGATTTTCACTGTATTTTCCATTTCGCGACCGATCGTTCCTTACTTTCCGAATAACCCTCGTATTACCAATGCGAGGCAGTTCTGAGAGATGTAAGATGTTGAAAAGTTTTAAAACAAATAAAGAAATAAGACAATGATGTTCTACGTCACCAAACTTATTGAATTTGTGTTTAGATGTCGTTCTTGGTTACTGAAATAAATAGTGCGTAAGTTTGGGTGTGACAGTACAGCGTCAAAGTTAACGTTCATTATTGTTTGCTGACGATCAAATACTCATGGCTCTGGATAAAGCCGATGTCGTGCATCAGATGAGAAAGTAACTGGATGCTTATAAACAATGACAACCAACAATGAATATGGATCACCCAGTATATCTTGTTGTTGGAAGTGGATAAGGTGAGAATTTGGATTTTGAGTCTGGCAGAAATGTCGAAGAGTTTAAGTATCTGCGTTCACTAATCGTGCTGCAGTTGAAAGCATTCTGACGTATGGCTCAGAGTGTTGGACACTGAACGAAAGATAAAGCGGGAAAATTGATGCTGTCGAAATGAACGGTTTACGGCGGAACGTGAGAACGACGAGCTTGTATCGACTGACGAATGAATATGTAAGAATGGAGAGGGACGCAGTGGAACCATCCACAGATAGCACTGACGCTCATGCGCTGACATGGTATGGACCGATGGAAGAACAACGATGGCCGCATTGTTTTGTGAACTGGTCTCCGCCAGGGAGAAGGAGCCGAGGAAGGCCAGGTGAACGTGGAGGGAAACCATAGCCAAAGCCATAGAAAAGATAGAAGAAAATTGGCAGGACAAAATTTTATGGCACCTGAGAACAGGCAGCTCCTAATAAGTGAAAACGCCTGCTGAAGTAAAAGTAAGTATATTCCATTCCTATATGGCTATTCTGGAAAGTCCGCAATAGACTGAATACACAACTGCAGTCTGTAAGAAGGTGTCAGCGCCACTTCACTCACCACAGAAATATAAAGAAATATTTCCTTTCGAGTTTAAAAAGTTCGTAGAGACACTCTCCATACTTGACTAAGTTGATTTCATCCTCAAGGACTTAAGTACGAAAGCTCACACAGGCTGGAACTGGCGATGAAGGCTTGTGCGCGATACAGTTGTCAACCATATCAAACCAGCCGACGAGCAATTATCGTGGCTACGTGCTGATAAACAGAGATACTATGTTTGCCCTATCGTCTTCTCAATCATTGCAGTCCCTCTTATTTAACTTTTACTTTACTGTCTGAACAGCACAGCAGAAATTTGAAATTTGTGATAAGTTCTATGCGACCAAACTGCTGAGGTCATCGGTCCCTAGGCTTGCACACTACTTAATCTCACTTAATCTAACATACACTAACGACAACACGCACACTCGTGCCCAAAGGAGGACTCGAACCTCCGACGGGGGGAGCCGCGCGAACCGGGGAAATGCGCCCCAGACCGCACGGCTACCCTGCACGGCGGCACGGCAGAAATACTCGTTCTCAACAAAAAAGTAAAATTCTCTCTGTACCACCACATAACACTACGATGTTCTCTAAATCATTTTTTGTAAGGGGAACCCGACTATGAAACAAATCCTTAAATCATGTCAGAAATTACTTTCCCTCAAAAACAGGTCCACCCTTTATCACTATAGCCATCTCTCCAATTTCTGCGTAGCTCACTCTCGTCAAACCCCTCCCCCACAATTTTTCTCTACCCCTTTTCGTCAGAGTTCTCTGTTCATATTTTGTTCATTTGTAAAAGCCACTGTCAGTGTCACTTCAGGCTTCTCATCTTCCTTTATCCATTTCGTTTCTGGTAATACACTCCTGGAAAATGGAAAAAAGAACACATTGACACCGGTGTGTCAGACCCACCATACTTGCTCCGGACACTGCGAGAGGGCTGTACAAGCAATGATCACACGCACGGCACAGCGGACACACCAGGAACCGCGGTGTTGGCCGTCGAATGGCGCTAGCTGCGCAGCATTTGTGCACCGCCGCCGTCAGTGTCAGCCAGTTTGCCGTGGCATACGGAGCTCCATCGCAGTCTTTAACACTGGTAGCATGCCGCGACAGCGTGGACGTGAACCGTATGTGCAGTTGACGGACTTTGACCGAGGGCGTATAGTGGGCATGCGGGGGGCCGGGTGGACGTACCGCCGAATTGCTCAACACGTGGGGCGTGAGGTCTCCACAGTACATCGATGTTGTCGCCAGTGGTCGGCGGAAGGTGCACGTGCCCGTCGACCTGGGACCGGACCGCAGCGACGCACGGATGCACGCCAAGACCGTAGGATCCTACGCAGTGCCGTAGGGGACCGCACCGCCACTTCCCAGCAAATTAGGGACACTGTTGCTCCTGGGGTATCGGCGAGGACCATTCGCAACCGTCTCCATGAAGCTGGGCTACGGTCCCGCACACCGTTAGGCCGTCTTCCGCTCACGCCCCAACATCGTGCAGCCCGCCTCCAGTGGTGTCGCGACAGGCGTGAATGGAGGGACGAATGGAGACGTGTCGTCTTCAGCGATGAGAGTCGCTTCTGCCTTGGTGCCAATGATGGTCGTATGCGTGTTTGGCGCCGTGCAGGTGAGCGCCACAATCAGGACTTCATACGACCGAGGCACACAGGGCCAACAGCCGGCATCATGGTGTGGGGAGCGATTTCCTACACTGGCCGTACACCACTGGTGATCGTCGAGGGGACACTGAATAGTGCACGGTACATCCAAACCGTCATCGAACCCATCGTTCTACCATTCCTAGACCGGCAAGGGGAACTTGCTGTTCCAACAGGACAATGCACGTCCGCATGTATCCCGTGCCACCCAACGTGCTCTAGAAGGTGTAAGTCAACTACCCTGGCCAGCAAGATCTCCGGATCTGTCCCCCATTGAGCATGTTTGGGACTGGATGAAGCGTCGTCTCACGCGGTCTGCACGTCCAGCACGAACGCTGGTCCAACTGAGGCGCCAGGTGGAAATGGCATGGCAAGCCGTTCCACAGGACTACATCCAGCATCTCTACGATCGTCTCCATGGGAGAATAGCAGCCTGCATTGCTGCGAAAGGTGGATATACACTGTACTAGTGCCGACATTGTGCATGCTCTGTTGCCTGTGTCTATGTGCCTGTGGTTCTGTCAGTGTGATCATGTGATGTATCTGACCCCAGGAATGTGTCAATAAAGTTTCCCCTTCCTGGGACAATGAATTCACGGTGTTCTTATTTCAATTTCCAGGAGTGTAATTAACGCAACTTCAAATATGCGTAGATCTGTCACTAAGCTGGCTAGGTCACATAAAATATCTTACAACAAGGGAAGAATGACGTTATTGATCATAAAGTCTGCATGGTGCGTTTCGGAATTATCTCCATGTTCAGAAACCAAAGTCCAAACATAGCACAAGGATATGACAGATAACAGTGTGCTATCTTTGCACATGGATTTCTGAAGATGGAAATAATTTCGGAACGCGCCATGCTCACTTTGTAACCGCTAAACTTATTTTTCACCTATTGTGTGACTTAATGTGACCTAGCCAGCTTAACTAGAGATCTACGCTTATTCACTAGAATGATCACTAGCCTCCTACGTGACTTTATACCAAAACTTTATTATAGCTTCACATGTGCTAATCATTCTAAAATGCTCTTTATTATTATTATTGTTATTATTGGGAAAGTTTTGTAATATCTTTGCTTTATGATATTCCTGGTTAGATGCAAGAGAGTGCGTTAAGGTCCTGACCTAGTCAGGTTAAAATATTTTGAAACATGCTTCCAGGAAATAACGACCTAATAGTATTATAATTATTTAGTAAACACAGTCATGGTCGCATGTAGTCGTTGCTGAGCAGTGTTCTCATCGCCAGCATTGACGGACCTGCTCCACTCCAGAGATTCCTAGTACCACCGAGGAATGAGAAATGTAGATCTGATGATCATCTCTGTAGTAGATCGAAACCGGTCACCCATAAATAAAAAGTAAGAACTTTACGAGATCACAACTGTGTTCACTTAATAGCTAGTCAAGTTAAGCAATAAATAAATAAAAAATTAATCAATTTGTCTACAGCTGTAGTTACCTTTTTATTGAGCACAAACCGTTTACCAGCCAGAAATTTCCTCAGATAATGGAAGATGATAGAAATATGACATTCATATGTGGAGAACCTCTCGATTTACCACAACAGTGAATTGCCTTTTTGCGCAGGTGTACTGACCTGATCAAAAGTAACTTTTATTTGCTTCAATATACAGACTCAGTCTCATAATGTCAGTAGAAAAGACTTACTAAGTACTTTCCAGTTATTTATTTATGCTTCCAAAGTAAATACAACTATCAAAAAAAGTTTTGCATTACCTTGGTTGTGACAGTTACGGAAACTGTACAGAAAATTTGAATAGAGATCAACATAAACATCACTTCCGCCCTTTTTAACGCTCAATAAAACCACACATTGCATGTTGTACCACCATACAGCGAGACCTTCACAGGTAGTGGTCCAGATTGCTGTACACAGCGGTACTTCTAATACCCAGTAGCACGTCCTTTTGCATTGATGCATGGCTGTATTCGTCGTGGCATACTATCCTCAAGTTCAGTAAGGCACTGTTGGTCCTGGTTGTCCCACTCCTCGACGGCGATTCGGCGTAGATCCCTCAGAGTGGTTGGTGGGTCATGTCGGCCATAAACAGCCCTTTTCAATCCATCCCAGGCATGTTCGATAGGGTTCATGCCTGGAGAACATGCTGGCCACTCTAGTCGAGCGATGTCATTACCCTGAAGGTAGTCATTCACAAGATGTGCACGATGGGGACGCGAATTGTCCCCCATGAAGACGAATGACTCGTTAATATGCTGCCGATATGGAAGCACCATCGGTCGGAGGATGGCATTCACGTATCGTACAGCCGTTACGGCGCCTTCCATGACCAGCTGCGGCGTACGTCGACCCCACATAACGCCAACCCAAAACAGCAGGGAACCTCCACTTTGCTCCACTCGCTGGACAGTGTGTCTAAGGCGTTCAGACTGACCAGGTTGCCTCCAAACACGTCTTCGACGATTGTCTGCTTGAAGGCATATGAGACAGTCATCGGTGAAGAGAACGTGATGCCAATCGTGAGCGGTCCATTCGGCATGTTGTTGTGCGCATGTGTACCGTGCTGCATGGTGTCGTGGTTGCAAAGATGGACCTCGCCAAGGCCGTCAGGAGTGAAGTTGCGCATCATGCAGCCTATTGTGCACAGCTCCTGTGGCTCACGAAAAGCATTATTCAACATGGTGGCATTGCTGTCAGGGTTCCTCCGAGCCATAATCCGTAGGTAGGTCATCAACTGCGGCAGTAGCCCTTGAGCGGCCTGAGCGAGGCAAGTCATCGACAGCTCCTGTCTCTCGCTTTGGTTCACACCGACACGCCTGGACACTCCCCTTGTTGAGAGCACTCCCCGGCACAAAGTAACAAAGTGGACGCGATCGAACCGCGGTATTGACCGTCTAGGCATGGTTTAACTACAGACAACACGAGCCGTGTACCTTCTTTCTGGTGGAATGACTGGAGCTGATCAGCTGTCGGACCCCCTCCGTCTAATAGGCACTGCTCATGCATCGTTCTTTACATCTTTGCGTGGGTTTAGTGATATCTCTGAACAGTCAAAGGAACTGTGTCTGTGATACAATGTCCTGATCAACGTCTGTCTTCAGGAGTTCTGGGAAGCGGGATGATGCAAAAATTTTTTTGATGTGTGTAAATCAGTTGTGACTACCACTTTTGCATCCCGTAATTGATAGTTGCGAAAGATGAATGCAATTGCTTTTATTAGCCCAGGGTCACAAGCTGCTTGAATCACTTTTAGCCTCGTAGACTTACGCCTCATTAACAAAAATTAAAGTCTTTAAAAACCAGTCGGACTTTTTTTTCATTTTTTAAAGCGTGGCTTTGAATGTAGTTTTCACATCTGTATTCGACTGTTCGGTCGCTATTCATGAAGTGTGCTATCCTCCTTGTACAGACTTTTGTCATTTACTACTTCACCCTGTAACATATATCTTACTTGTATTGCTCTTATTTCCGTAGCACCAGCTCACTGTAGCATTTGTGCGCTAAGTCCTCAATTATTTACTGGATATATTCCTGTCTCAGTCTTCCCCAAGAGTTTTTACTCCGTACGGGGCAGCTACATACGTGACTAATCATCTTGGTGACTAAGAAGCTGCTTCAGCTGTATTTAATCTCCTTATTATCAGATCACAGCCGGTTTTGTGGCACCGAAACCCACACCCCCAGATTACATGTAATAAGTCACAAGTGCTAAGTTGCCAGGAAAGTGGAACCTGCCGTTCACTGTCAGATCAAACCAATAAAAATCGCTTAATGGCGGTACTTTAGTCAATCACAACCAGCCGGACAAACGTATCCAAATCCTAAACAGTCGTTCCCGTCCCGGGAATGCACATAGACGGGACCTGTGGCTCCATCGACCATTCTGGACTTGCGTCCCTACGTCCACATGATTTTGATTCACTGACATACCGAAATTTAGCGGTTTATTAGTTGGGTCTGACAACGAATGTTGGGCCCCATATTTTGGGCTCCTTAACTCTTTTGACTTACTTACATGTCACCTGAGTATGTGGTTTTCAGTACCACGAAACCGGTTGTGAGCTGATAGTAAAAAGATTAAATATAGCTAAAGCGGCTTCTTAAACCTCAAGAATTCCACAAGATAATCGCTAAATAATAGTAAAAAGGTGGAAGAGTATTTGTATGTGTGGTTAATATTCGAATGTTTCTCTAACATGATCACAGCCAACAATTCATTGCGTTAAACACGCTCCATTTTTTTCTTTTTTTCGAAACAGCCTGTACATCTACTAATGATAAGTATGCACCTGTCTTCGCAGCGCAGTTTTCACCTAGTTAAACTGTAATTAGAGGGCAATAGAAGTGAAATTACGCTGGTTTCATGTATTTTGTCCTACAGTATTACAAAGAATGTGCATGTATATAAATTTCCTGGCCTCAGTACTCCCTCTGCCCTGTACTTTCCATGATTTTATTTGATGTGGTAAGACATAAATATTTATATTAATTGTACGCACACTGATCAGGCAGAAGTTTATGACCACGTGCCTACTAGTGGGTACGTCCATCTGTGACGCGGATAAAGTGAAGACGCGCCTTGACGCGGAAGCAAGGAGGCCCTGGTAGTTCGGTTGAGCGAGTTGGCACCAATCTGCACACACAGGGCACCAAATTTCCGTAAATTCCGGGGAGGGGGAGATGAGGACCGAAGCCACGATCAATCACATCACAGATCTATCCGATGGGGTTCAGATCTGACGAGTTGGGGGCCCTAGCACATCCACTGGAAATGGCCGCTATGTTCCTCGAACCAGTCCATCATAACGCTGGCCTTATGAGATGGTTAAAAGGCGCCAATGCTCTCGGGAAACACGATCGTCGTAGTGTCGATGTCGTAGTGTTAACATTGGCACTTGCATGGGTCGAGTATCAGAATCTACTATGTAGGAACCAACATGGATTCCGGAAACAGCGATCGTGTGAGACCCAACTCGCTTTATTTGTTCATGAGACCCACAAAATATTAGAAACAGGCTCCCAGGTAGATGCTATTTTCCTTGACTTCCGGAAGGCGTTCGATACAGTTCCGCACTGTCGCCTGATAAACAAAGTAAGATCCTACGGAATATCAGACCAGCTGTGTGGCTGGATTGAAGAGTTTTTAGCAAACAGAACACAGCATGTTGTTATCAATGGAGAGACGTCTACAGACGTTAAAGTAACCTCTGGCGTGCCACAGGGGAGTGTTATGGGACCATTGCTTTTCACAATATATATAAATGACCTAGTAGATAGTGTCTGAAGTTCCATGCGGCTTTTCGCGGATGATGCTGTAATATACAGAGAAGTTGCAGCATTAGAAAATTGTAGCGAAATGCAGGATGATCTGCAGCGGATAGGCACTTGGTGCAGGGAGTGGCAACTGACCCTTAACATAGACAAATGTAATGTATTGCGAATACATAGAAAGAAAGATCCTTTATTGTATGATTATATGATAGCAGAACAAACACTGGTAGCAGTTACTTCTGTAAAATATCTGGGAGTATGCGTGCGGATCGATTTGAAGTGGAATGATCATATAAAATTAATTGTTGGTAAGGCGGGTACCAGGTTGAGATTCATTAGGAGAGTCCTTAGAATATGTAGTCCATCAACAAAAGAGGTGGGTTACAAAACACTCGTTCGACCTATACTTGAGTATTGCGCATCAGTGTGGAATCCGTACCAGATTGGGTTGACGGAGGAGATAGAGAATATCCAAAGAAGAGCGGCGCGTTTCGTCACAGGGTTATTTGGTAACCGTGATAGCGTTACGGAGATGTTTAACAAACTCAAGTGGCAGACTCTGCAGGAGAGGCGCTCTGCATCGTGGTGTAGCTTGCTCGCCAGGCTTCGAGAGGGTGCGTTTCTGGATGAGGTATCGAATATATTGCTTCCCCCTACTTATACCTCCCGAGGAGATCACGAATGTAAAATTAGAGAGATTAGAGCGCGCACGGAGGCTTTCAGACAGTCGTTCTTCCCGCGAACCATACGCGACTGGAACAGGAAAGGGAGGTAATGACAGTGGCACGTAAAGTGCCCTCCGCCACACACCGTTGGGTGGCTTGCGGAGTATAAATGTAGATGTAGATGTAGGTCGTCGTCTGCGGAGGCCCATCGTTGTAGCTATCGATGCATCGTGTGTTCAGACACACTTGTGCTCAGCCCAGCATTAAAGGGTGATGTTAGTTCCGGGACAGTTCGCTTCTGGCCTGTTTTACCAGTGTGCCCAACCTACGACGTCCGACATCTGTAAAGAGGGATGGCCGCCCAAGTTGACGACGTCTGGAAGTGGCTTCACCTTGATTTCACCAAGTGTTGAAGACACTCACTACAGCGCTCTTCGAGCACCCGACAAGTCGTGCAGTTTCCGAAATGTTCTTTTCGAGTCCCCTGCCCGTCACAATCTGCCATCGGTCAAACTGGGACAGACCGCGCGCCTTCCCCATTCTACAAACGTACAGCTCGCCCACTGCTGCTACGTGCACCGTGCATGTGTGTGACTAGCAGTCGTTTCACGCCAGGCGACGCTGCTATCGCCTTAACGGTTTTATACCGATAGCGGGTCGGTGATTATAATGTTCTCACTCATCAGTGTATATAACTTACAAAACTGTTCGTTTAGAAAGAAATTCTGGAACTTGGTTCGTAGATGAAGAAGATTCAGAAGGAACCATTCAGAAGGAACCATTCAGAAGGAACCCTTTCATGACACAGGCTGCATACATGCGCATCTTAATCAGAAGTACGCCGTCACCTGATATTGGTCAGACCGGTCGTCTTTATGACTGCATGAACTCTGCTGTACAAACTCTCAGTGAGGTAACTGAATGTACCTGGAGGTGTGGCAGCCCATTATTCTACAAGATCCTAAACCAGAGAACGTAGCGATCTTGAACGATGGGATTTGGAGCGAAGTCTATGTTCTAATTCATACCATCAGGTTCAGGTCGGGATTCTGAGCAAGCCATATAGCATAGCCTCCGGTAAAAAGGAGTATAAATAAGCTATCGATACTCAACAATGGAAGCGTGATCTGCGCTCTCAGAATAGCAATTTGTATGATGACCTTTGTCCTGTTGTAGAATAAGTATGAGCGTAGTTTTTTTTTTTGTTTCATTGTCTTATCGATTCTGATGTTCTAGCTGACGGACGCTTATTGTTCACGGCCTGTAACTGAAACAATTATCTGTAGTAATAATAGCATTTTGTTCAATATATATGAAATTAATTATGGTAATATGAGTTTCTGTCAGTAGCGAATACCTATCCTGCATTTGATTCAGTTACATAACAATTAAATGTTGCCCTGACCATTTTGTGTTGGCTCATTATTGTAGTGACGTCATTGATGAGAAAAATCGTATAAGTTCTTTTAACAGTCACTTAATGCTAAAAGTATTAAAAAGAGTAATCTCAATAAACTGAAAACGGCGTCTTATGATATTTTCCGATTCATATTGGGCCAGAGGTACAGTTTTTATTAATAGTAATATCTACAAATGTGTACGCTGCCATTGCACATAGGCAGCTATCCTGCAGCATCAAACCCAACAGAAAATTATTAAGCATTGTGTTTAACGGATTATCGCGTAATATTAAAGAAAGACATGTAATCCAAGCCGATCTTGTGGATGTGAAGTTACTACCGTGCTGAAATCTGGATCCAAGCATTGTAATTGATTCCCTCTGCATCTGTATTACCGGCGTCGCTGAGAGCTGGTTTGGGGTTGTATTTTAAATGACTGTCTTCGCTTGATTTGGCTCCTTCTGCGTGTAATGTGACACTGTTTAAGTTCGCATGTGAACGATTCGTTTTAAATTTGTACACATATTTGTATTGGAAACTGATGGAAATCTTGGTGTGTTCTAGTGTCGCCCACGTGGATTGCTAAATTTAAACTACTGTTACATCGCTATACTGTTATTCCGCTGTGTGTACATAATGTGTTATTTGTCTGGAATTTTACGTGTAGCGTGCTGAGCAACATTGCAGGTTTTAGCGATCTAGCTAATATTTTATTGCAATTTATATGTTTAAGTTTTCTGTAAATGTCTTGTGCTGTCTAGTCAGCACATTGATTGCATTTTATCGCGTTTGTAAGGTTTTTCATGTTATTGAGGTTTCAAGGCAGTAAGGCCCAAGTACTTCGGGCGACTGCTTAAATTTGTGTCAGTACCAAGCGTAGTGGCCTGGTGGAAGATTTTACTAAGGAAAATTTAATATTCACACTGCAGTTCCAATTTGGCCTATCCCTCTGTGCACTTAATGCGAATTTTCCCTCTTGTATCTCGACCAAAAATTGTTGTGTCGTACGTCTGCCTTCCATCCACGTTATTAATGTACTTGCTCGCTTGGGGCTACCTTCTTTGCGTTAATCGCCCACGCTTGGGACGCTGAGAGGGTCGCACTGGTCGGTCCACGTATCTACTATCCGGAAGTGACCTCTAGACATCGCGTGACACACTTTGTTGAATGTAACCATTCCAGAGGGACTCCGTCCACACGTTGTGCCTGCTGCAACTAGTCCACTCAGCTAACTGGCAAAGCTTTTGTTCACTGTGGTTGGATACTGTTCTTGGGCCTTCATTACTCCATGTAATAACTAGAACGTATTTTAAAAATGGTTCTAATGGCTCTAAGCACAATGGGACTTAACATCTGAGGTCATCAGTCCCCTACACTTAGAACTACTTAAACCTAACTAACCTAAGGACGTCACACACATCCATGCCCGAGGCAGGATTCGAACCTGCGACAGTAGCAGCAGCGTGGTTCTGGACTGAAGCGCCTAGAACCGCTCGGCCACAGCGGCCGCCTAAAACTTATTTGTTGCTCATGTTCCAAGAAGTTGCCTACTGTACTGTTTAAAGTTCTTACATCTGGTCTGCTACTGCGTTGATCAATATTTTTACAGGCCTTGTCTACCCTTAATTATTCCTCTAAGGTAACATTGACAAAATGTCAATTACTCTCGTAATTTTGATCCAGTTAATTTTCTTAAAGGGTACAATTTATTATTCAACCAGGTGTGCTTAGAGATGGTTTTTATTCTGAGCATTAGCTAACCTGTGAACCTTGATTCTGATGTTATTAATTTGAGTCACACTACATAATCATGAGATGGTAAAGTAATTTCTAGATTAATTGATGATTTCTAGTAACCTTCTTTCATTGATTAATTATTTCATTAAATTGTTGTATTGGGAAAGGTTAAGATAAATATATATTTGTATTTAAAATCAAACGGTAAATTTTGTTAAACAACTTGTGATAATGTCCTTCCATGTGAGTGTTTTCCTAAAAATTCCTCGGAGCGTAATTTGCCCGTTTCGAATGGTGCATTTTCGTGCTGATCCAAACAGTAATCGTCTCCGAACTGCTCCTCAGCAGTACGCAGTACACAGTGATGTGAAATGTGCCGTAGGGTTTTCTTAAACGCAATAAGATGGGCACTGGCTCAAATGGTTCAAATGGCTCTGGGCACTATGCGACTTAACATCTGAGGTCATCAGTCCCGTAGAACTTAAAAGTAATTAAACCTAACTAACCTAAGGACATCACACTCATCCATGCCCGAGGCAGGATTCGAACCTGCGACAGTAGCGGTCGCGCGGTTCCAGACTGTAGCGCCTAGAACCGCTCGGCCATCCCGGCCGGCAGATGGGCACTGGATAATCACTAGAAACTCCCCCACCCAATAACACCACCTCCTCCGTACTTCATTGTTGGCACTACACATAATGGCAGGTAACTTTCTCCAGTCATTCGCCAAACCAAATCCTTCCATCGGATTGCCACTGGGTAGAGAGTGATTCATCACTCCAAATCCCTTGCTTCCTGCAATCCACTGTCCAGTCGCGTTGCTCTTAAAATCATCTCAAGCGTCGCTTAGCATTGAATACAGAAATGGTTTGTTTACGATGAGCTGTTCGAGCATTATTTTTAACTTCCTACGCACAGTCATTGTGCTATGTGCGCTGCTGGTACCACTTTGGAATTCACGAGTGATTTCTTAGGCTGCTTTCATGCCGTTTTTTACAACTGCCCTCTGTTCGACGGCCCCTGTCTTTCGGAACCACGATGTCAGCCTGGTCTTTGTTTGGCTGTGGTTGTTCCTTCGGGTTTTTACTCCACTGTCACATCACAGTCACATCAACAACAATACACTTGGGTAGCTTTAGAGGGGCTGAAATGCCCCTGATCGACTTGTTTTTCCGGTGACGCGTAACTGTTTCTTCTTCGGTTTCTGCATTCTCCTACTCGCAGAGGAATTGAAGGAGGGAACGGGCGACGTTTAGGGTTTGACGTCTCGTATAAGACGAAACCGTTAGAGACGCAACACAAGTTTCTATTATAGAAGGTAGAGGAAAGAAATCGGTACGACATCTTAAGCGATTTAGAGATTCGATCCGCCATTCTCCAGAATGTGACTCCAGCGAAGTACCATTATGTCACCTCACTCGGTCATGGAACTTTCACTGTTTTGTGCAAAGTAAGTATTTTGACATCGTACTAGGGTAATATCGATAAAGTTATTAGAAACGCAGTTTACAAACTCTGTATATTTCAATGGTTCCCTTCTCTTCTTTAGGCAAGCCGAGTTCCCTGAATCAGAGGAACTGCAGGAGTGCTTGATTCATTTTGTAATTATCTCTCGCATAATGTGTTGACCGACCGCCATTTTTACACTGCTGGCCATTAAAATTGCTACACCAAGAACAAATGCAGATGATAAAGGGGTATTCATTGGACAAATATATTATACTAGAACTGACATGTGATTACATTTTCAGCAACTTGGGTGCATAGATCCTGAGAAATCAGTACCCAAAACAACCACCTCTGGCCGTAATAACGGCATTCATACGCCTGGGAATTGAGTCAAACAGAGCTTGGATGGCGCGTACAGGTACAGCTGCCCATGCAGCTTCAACACGATACCACAGTTCATCAAGAGCAGTGACTGGCGTATTGTGACGAGCCAATTGCTCGGCCACCATTGACCAGACGTTTTCAATTGGTGGGAGATCTGGAGAATGTGCTGGCCAGAGCAGCAGCCGAACACTTTCTGTATCCAGAAAGGCCCGTACAGAACCTGCAACATGCGGTCGTGCATTATCCTGCTGAAATGTAGGGTTTCGCCGGGATCGAATGAAGGGTAGAGCCACGGGTGGTAACACAACTGAAATGTAACGTCCACTGTTCAAAGTGCCGTCAATGCGAACAAGAGGTGACCGAGACGTGTAACAGTGGCACCCCATACCATCACGCCTGGTGATACGCCACTATGGCGATGACAAATACACGCTTCCAGTGTGCGTTCACCGCGATGTCACCAAACACTAATGCGACCATCATGATACTGTAAACAGAACCTCGATTCATCAGAAAAAATGACGTTTTGCCATTTGTACACCCAAGTTCGTCGTTAAATACACCATCGCAGGCGCTCCTGTCTGTGATGCAGAGTCAAGGGTAACCGCAGCCATGGTCTCCGAGTTGATAGTCCATGCTGCTGCAAACGTCGTCGAACTGTTCGTGCAGATGATTGTCGTCTTGCAAACGTCCCCATCTGTTGACTCAGGGATCGAGACGTGGCTGCACGATCCGTCACAGCCATGCGGATAAGATGCCTGTCATCTCGCTGGGATCCAGCGCGGCGTTCCCTATTACACTTCTGAAACCACTGATTCCATATTCTGCTAACAGTCATTGGATCTCGACCAACGCGAGCAGCAATGTCGCGATACGATAAACCGCAATCGTGATAGGCTACAATCCGACCTTTATCAAAGTCGGAAGCGTGATGGTACACATTTCTCCTCCTTACACGAGGCATCACAACAACGTTTCACCAGGCAACGGCGGTCAACTCCTGTTTGTGTATGAGAAACTTTCCTCATGTCATCACGTTGTAGATGTCGCCACCGGCGCCAATCTTGCGTGAATGATCTGAAAAGCTAATCATATACATGTCACAGCATCTTCTTCCTGTCGGTTAAATTTCACGTCTGTAACACGTCATCTGCGTGGTGTAGCAATTTTAATGGCCAGTAGTGTATTTGATGTCTGCTGCTGAGCGCTTACCATGAGATCCTGCTCGGTCATCGCATCACGAGCCACAATAATAATCCCAGAGCTGGGACTCACCTTGATAATACCGCTCTTTAACGTTAAGCAGGAGCCGATAGATGTCGCTTAAGGATTCTCGCAGAAGTTTTCAACACACCTCTTCGTACTTTGAGCCTAGGTGCAAGTCACGGTAGCTCTCCTCGCGGTTTAAGGTTACGCTTGCAGCCGTTACGTCTGTCCCGGGCGCTGTTCTGCGCTCAGAAGCCCGTGAAGGGCAGCAGCGATTCCCTGTGTTGTGCTAGTGAAACTTTTTCCCAAAGTAATTGCCACAAATTTCTGTGTTCCGGGTAGCGCAGGAGGATTTTGGCGGTCGCATCTCGGTTTTGACTAGATAATCGGATCACTCTTTACCGAACGAGATGGCTCACTGTTTCGATCAGTGTACTCGCGATGGGTAAGATGTTGGTTGAAATCCCTGGCGACTTTCCGGATTTAGAGTTTCCGTGATTTCCCTATGTTGCCTAAAGCAAATTTCGAAATGTGACAGAGCACATAAAAGCCTACGCACACAACAGACACACTACATCAGCCATAGCAACACATGTACAGAATACAGGACACCCATTTGGAAAAATAGAGCAAAATGTCAAAGTACTCCACCGACTAAATAAAAGACATAAAATGGATTTGCTAAAAGAACTGTAGATATACTCACATCACACAAATTATGAAGATAAAATAATTTAACGAAAAACTTGAAAGTGAATCAGTGAATTTCTTCATTTGTTTCGATAGTATACTTAAATAAAAATAGTAACACATAGAAATAAGCACAACTGTAAAATAGACATAAGTAAATTATGATCAAATTTGTTAAGATAAATAACCTCTGTACAAAAGCATATCATATTCTGTGGAAGACCTATAATGTCATCTCTGTTGACTACTTGTAAGAACATCTGTGTCACTGTTTTGTTTATGTAAAATGTTTCCGATGTTTAAAAACGTACAACAAGTTGTGTGTGATGTTTAGTGTGTGTGAGTCTGCACAAATCGATCACAAAGGAAACTGTAGGTACAAATTCCTCTAAATTTCGCCACAAACTTCACAAAAAGATCGACAACCGACTAAAAATCGCGTGTTTCCTTATATATTGCAGCAAAGTCAAGAAAATGAAACAGAATCTCACACATCGACAACATCTCATAGGAATGCCATAAGCACCGACATGTAGGCAAGCGCGTTCCTAACTTGCCGACGTGCCATAAATACGAACACATGAACTCTGACGATATTATTGTCAAATGCGTCCAAACAGGACCAATGTGCTGCTTTTCTTGGTCGCCGAAGGACAAACACCGATAGACACTCATTGGAGAATGAAGAGTGCGTATCGGGCAGCACGTATGTCGAAAACGACTGTTGTGAAATGGAGCGCCAAGTTCCGTATCGTTAGCGATTCGACACGAAACGCCAGTCGATCTCGGAGGTCTTCCCCACCCATTACGACACCTCAAGTGGGAGAGACCCGAGCACCAGCTCTGTAGTCCCGATGTCTCCTATGCGATTATCACACCTTCGGTCCCTTAAAAAAGGCTTTGAAGTGTCGACTACTTATGTCAGACGAGGATGTACAGCAGACAGTTGCCGCCTTCTTCACGCACCAAGAGACGGTGTTTTACCAAACGGGTATCTTCAAGCTGGTGCGGCCGTGGGATGATTGCCTCAATGCTTAAGGCGATTTTGCCTGATTGGAATACCGATTCTGGACTGTACGGCTTCCGAACAGAATGTTTTTGATCGACCCTTACAATATAAAAGTGGATATATGTAAGAACGATCTACATGCCTCCAAAACTGTTGAATATATTTCAACCAGACTAGTCACCCATAGCACTTACTGTCCGGAAGGCATCGCTGTGAGGGCAAGAACCACATACTTATCAAAGGGGAAAGGGAAGGGGTGGGAAAGAAGGTAAGACCACAACACGCTAATAGTAAGATTTTATGTGTCTCGTATTTGAGAGTGATAGCACTTAACTTCTTGTAGCAAACTTTACAGTCAATTTGAAACCTTTAACAAACTTTTTCTTGCTGACATCCCGCACAAAATAATGAAAAAAGTGTATCGCTTACTACATTTTTTTCTGTTCATGCAGTAAAACTGGCACATCGGACATGACGTTTTAATTTATTATTTATTTGCATTGTACTGTATTGTATTTTATGTTAGAACCGACGGGGAGCCTCCGTCCCCACCGCAGCCGCAGTGGTCCACAACCCCACTATGACTACCGCAGTCCACTTCACCCTTCCGCCGCCCCACACCGAACCACTCTTTCAGGGTTATTGTGCGGTTGCCCCCCCACCCCCCCTCACCGGGAACGTCAGACGAGTGGGTGGTAGAGTAATGGTGGTGTACGCGTACGTGGAGAACTTGTTTGCGCAGCAATCGCCCAATCGCCGACATAGTGTAGCTGAGGCGGAATAAGGGGAACCAGTCCGCATTTGCAGAGGCAGATGGAAAACCGCCTAAAAACCATCCACAGACTGGCCGGCTCACGGGACCTCGACACAAGTCCGCCGGGCGGATTCGTGCCGGGGACCAGGCACTCCTTCCCAATCCGGAAAGCCGTGCGTTAGACTGCACGGCTAACCGACCGGGCGTATTATTTCTTTACTACAAACTCTAGTCCAAATACTTTTTTTTTGTCATCAGTCTTCTGACTGGTTTGATGCTGCCCTCCACGAATTCCTCCCTTGTGCCAACCTTTTCATCTCGAAGTAGCTCTTGCAAACTATGTTCTAAATTATAAAAATGTTTCAAATGGCTCTGAGCACTATGGGACTTAACATATGAGGTCATCAGTCCCCTAGAATTTAGAACTACTTAAACCTAACTAACCTAAGGACATCACACACATCCATGCCCGAGGCAGGATTCGAACTTGCGACCGCAGCGGAAGCGCGGTTCCAGACTGAAGCGCCTAGAACCGCTCGGCCACACCGGCCGGCTCCTAAATTATTAGGTCAACATATTCCAATGTCTGTCTTACGCTACAGTTTTTACCCTCTACAGTGCCCTTAGTACCAAGGAAGCTATTCCCCGATGACCTAAAGATATCCTATCATCCTATCCTCCTTTTCCATTATTCCGTTTTTATCCAATTCTGCAGAAAACCTCCTCATACCTTATCTTATCAGTCCACCTAATTTTCAACATTCCAATATTCTTCTGTAGACATCTCTTATGCTTGGATTTTCTTCTGTTGCGTTTTTCCTACAGCAATGCTGTGCTCAAAGCGCACATTCTCAGAAATTTCCAAATTAAGGCCTATGTTTGATACTGGCAGACTTCTCTTGGCCAGGAATGCCTTTTTTGCTAGTGCTAATCTGGTTTCTAAGTCCACCTTGCTCTGTTCGTCATAGGTTATTTTGCTGCCTAGGTAGCAGGATTCCTAGACTTCAGCTACTTCGTGATCACCAATCCTGATGTTATACTTCACACTGCTCGCATTTCTGCTTCTTTTCATGATGCTTTAGGCATCGAGACGCATTTCTCGGAACTGTCGGCCTGTCGGACAGCGTAAAATGGCGCAAGTTGTCTGAAGATCACAGAAAGACAGATCTACATCTACATCTATATTTATACTCCGCAAGCCATCCAAAGGTGTGTCGCGGAGGGCACTTTACGCGCCACTGTCATTACCTCCCTTCCCTGTTCCACCATCACCTCCCTTTCCTGTTCCCGTCGCGTATGGTTCGCGGGAACAACGACTGCCGGAAAGCCTCCGTGTGCCCTCGAATCTCTCTAATTTTACATTCGTGATCTCCTCGGGAGGTATAAGTAGGGGGAAGCAATATATTCGATACCTCATCCAGAAACGCAACCTCTCGAAACCTGGGCAGCAAGCTACACCGCGATGCAGAGCGCCTCTCTTGCAGAGTCTGCCACTTGAGTTTGCTAAACGTCTCCGTAACGCTATCATGGTTACCAAATAACCCTGTGACGAAACGCGCCGCTCTTCTTTGGATCTTCTCTATCTCCTCTGTCAACCCGATCTGTTGTGGATCCCACACTGATGAGCAATACTCAAGTATAGGTCGAACGAGTGTTTTGTAAGCCACCTCCTTTGTTGATGGACTACATTTTCTAAGGACTCTCCCAATGAATCTCAACATAGCTCCCGCCTTACCAACAATTAACTTTATATGATCATTCCACTTCAAATCGTTCCGTACGCATACTCCCAGATATTTTACAGAAGTAACTGCTACCAGTGTTTGTTCCGCTATCATATAACCATACAATAAAGGATCTTTCTTTCTATGTATTCGCAATACATTACATTTGTCTATGTTAAGGGTCAGTTGCTACTCCCTGCACCAAGTACCTATCCGCTGCAGATCTTGCTGCATTTCGCTGCAATTTTCTAATGCTGCAACTTCTCTTTATACTACAGCATCATCCGCGAAAAGCCGCATAGAACTTCCGACACTATCTACTAGGTCATTTTAATATATTGTGAAAAGCAATGGTCCCATAACACTCCCCTGTGGCACGCCAGAGGTTACTTTAACGTCTGTAGACGTCTCGCCATTGAGAAAAACATGCTGTGTTCTGTTTGCTAAAAACTCTTCAATCCAGCCACACAGCTGGTCTGATATTCCGTAGGCTCTTACTTTGTTTATCAGGCGACAGTGCGGAACTGTATCGAACGCCTTCCGGAAGACAAGGAAAATGGCATCCACCTGGGAGCCTGTATCTAATATTTTCTGGGTCTCATGAACAAATAAAGCGAGCTGGGTCTCACACGATCGCTGTTTCCGGAACCCATGTTGATTCCTACAGAGTAGATTCTGAGTTTCCAGAAATGGCATGATACGCGGGCAAAAATCATGTTCTAAAATTCTACAACAGATCGATGTCAGGGATATAGGTCTGTAGTTTTGCGCATCTGCTCGACGACCCTTCTTGGAAACTGGAACTACCTGTGCTCTTTTCCAATCATTTGGAATCTTCCGTTCTTCTAGAGACTTGGGGTACACGACTGTTAGCAGGGGGGCAAGTTCTTTCGCGTACTCTGTGTAGAATCGAATTGGTATCCCGTCAGGTCCGGCGGACTTCCCTCTGTTGAGAGATTTGAGTTGCTTTTCTATTCCTTGGACACTTATTTTGATATCAGCCATTTTACCTCGTGCGAGGATTTAGAGAAGGAACTGCAGTGCGGTCTTCCTTTGTGAAACAGCTTTGGAAAAAGGTGTTTAGTAATTCAGCTTTATGCGTGTCATCATCTGTTTCAATGCCGTTATCATCCCAGAGTGTCTGGATATGCTGTTTCGATCCACTTACTGATTTAACGTAAGGCCAGAACTTCTTAGGATATTCTGTCAAGTCGGTACATAGAAGTTTTTTTTCGAATTCACTGAACGCTTCACGCATAGCCCTCCTTACGCACTTTGACATCGTTTAGCTTCTGTTTGTCTGAGAGGTTTTGGCTGCGTTTAAATTTGCAGTGAAGCTCTCTTTGCTTTCGCAGTAGTTTCCTAACTTTGTTGTTGAACCACGGTGGGTTTTTCCCGTCCTTCACAGTTTTACTCGGCACGTGCCTGTCTAAAACACATTTTACGATTGGTTTGAACTTCTTCCATAAACACTCACCATTGTCAGTGTCGGAACAGAAATTTTCTGTTTTGATCTGTTAGGTAGTCTGAAATCTGCCTCCTATTACTGTTGCTAAACAGATAAACCTTCCACCCTTTTTTTATATTCCTATTTACTTCCATATTCAGGGATGCTGCAACGGCCTTATGATCACTGATTCCCTGTTCTGCGCTTACAAAGTCGAAAATTTCGGGTCTGGTAGTTATCAATAGGTCGAAGATGTTATCTCCATGAGTCGGTTCACTGTTTAATTGCTCAAGGTAATTTTCAGATACTGCACGCAGTATAGTGTCAGTCGATGCTCTGTCCCTACCACCCGTCCTAACCAACTGAGTGTCCCAGTCTATATCTGGTAAATTGAAATCTCCACCTAAGACTATAACATGCTGAGGAAATTTATGTGAAAGGTATTCCAGATTTTCTCTCAGTTGTTCTGCCACTAATGCTTCTGAGCCGGCAGGTCGGTAAAAGGAACCAATTATTAACCTAGCTCGATTGTTGAGTATAACCTCCACCCATAATAATTCACAAGAACTATCCACTTCTATTTCACTACAGGATAAACTACTACTATCAGCGACAAATACCCCACCACCGGTTGCATGCTATCTATCCTTTCTAAACACCGTCTGTGCCTTTGTAAAAATTTCGGCAGAATTTATCTCTAGCTTTAGCCAGCTTTCCGTACCTATAACGATTTCAGCTTCAGTGCTTTCTATCAGAGCTTGAAGTTCCGGCTCTTTACCAACGCAGCTTCGACAGTTTACAATTACAATACCGATTGCTGCTTGGTCCCCGCATCTCCTGACTTTGCCTCGCACCCTTTGAGGCTGTTGCCCTTTCTGTACTTGCCCGAGGCCATCTAACCTAAAAATCCGCCCACTCCACGCCACACAACCCTTGCTACCCGTGTAGCCGCTTGTTGCGTGTAGTGGACTCATGACCTATCCAGCGGAACCCGAAACCCCACCACCCTATGGCGCAAGTCGAGGAATCTGCAGCCCACACGGTCGCAGAACCGTCTCAGCCTCTGATTCAGATCCTTCACTCGGCTCTGTACCAAAGGTCCACAGTCAGCCCTGTCGACGATGCTGCAGATGGTGAGCTCTGCTTTCATCCCGCTAGCGAGACTGGTAGTCTTCACCAAATCACATAGCCGCCGGAAGCCAGAGATGATATCCTCCGATCCATAGCGACACCTATCATTGGTGCCGACATGAGCGACCACCTGCAGATGGGCGCACCCTGTACCCTTCATGTACACAGATACAGTATCTGTTGTAGGGAAAGATGAGTAATACACAGAATGTTCAATGAGAGGAAACAACAAGAACGGAAAATCAAGAGACAAGATTTATGTTGAGCTGAACAAAGAAATTTTGAGAAATAAATCAGATTTAATTAAAACTGTCAGTATTGTGAACTGTGTCTTCTTCTCTGCAGTCGTCTCTAGTGTTATAAAGACACGTAAGCTACCGAGGATACCTATTATTTGCTGATTAAGATGAACATAGTGAACTTATCGAGGATGCACATTGGTGGCTGACATTAACACGAGTTCTTCCTTCCCACTCACGTTGTGGTTGTTTACAGCTGCTGTAATCTCGCTCACCCAAGGGCAAGTATTGAATGAACTCTCACGGTTGTCATTGTGAGCCTGGAAAGGGATTCCCGCACTTAAATTATGTGGCTGAAAAAAGCAGCATGTTAGACGCGGACCCAAACCCAGAACTTCTCCTTTGTGGATAATACTCTTAACGACTGAGGTTTCCAGGTACAGCTCAGACTGAACATAACATTTTGTGCTTACGGTATCCACAGTCCAAATATTCCATGTTGAATAAGAAGGACCACGGTGACTATTAAAAATCTTTATTCAAAGACAGGATCCGTTTTGCAAACCGGACTTGCTTCATCGGGTGTTTATAGTCAGTCCACAAAAGTGATCTGTCTTTAAGCCGAAATAAGCACATTCCCCAAAATTCTCATTAAAATGTTTGAAATTTGCTTGTTAGAAATTCTTAAATTTTTATCTCGTAAATGTCAAATAACTTAACGAGATTGTCGGGGAATGTACTTCTCCCGGCTTTTAAACAGATAGTTTATATGGATTGGCTGTAAATATCTGATGATGCAAGTATAGTTTGCGAAACCGACCATGTATATGAAAAAAGTTTTTAACAGTCGCTGAAGTCCTTACTGAACACTACTCCGATTCCTCCACCGAGCGAGGTGGCGCAGTGGTAGCACACTGGTCTCGCATTCGGGAGGACGACGGTTCAATCCCACGTCCGGCCATCCTGATTTATGTTTTCCGTGATTTCCGTAAATCGCTCCAGGCAAATGCTGGGATGGTTCCTTTGAAAGGGCACGGCCGACTTCCTTCCCCATCCTTCCCTAATTCGATGAGACCGATGACCTCGCTGTTTGGTTTCTTCCCCGAAACAATCCAAACAAAAATCAGATTCTTTTCTGACAATACCTCTCTCCTACTTTCTGAATACCTCACAAAACTCTCGAACATTCCTAGCACTCCTGGAAGAGAGGGCACCGTGGAGAAATCGATTAACCACAACCTAGAGGTTTGTATTTAGAATAAACCACCTTAATAATTAATTTTAAAAGTGTCATATCAACACTTTCCACTGAACGGAAAGATGCGCACGTCGCTAGACTTTAATAGTATCCATGTGGTTCATTTGCTGGAAAAAAGTTGGAATAAAACACTCTTAGCATCCTTAGTAGCGAGGGTGGGTCAGAGAACTCTACAACGCCCCAATAAATTGAAATAAACTTGCTACACACGGCTATTTCCAAGAAAAACAGTGCATGTCGTTCCATTACACCCGCTACTGTATATAAAGCGTGTTGCATACACTTTAAAAACATACACTTTAAAAACTTTGCACACGCTTTAAATCTTTGGAGGTTTCTAACTCCCTAACTAAAACTCAAAGATATTTTATTTAAATTAATTTGTTCAGAGCCGGTTTAAATAAGTCAGCTACATCAGAGGAAAAAATATTCTGTGATAAAAATTGTGTTGTAACCCTGTGGAAAATAACTAAATAAACTACGTTCATAGCTACGTTTCTCACGTTTGCATAGATATACCTTTAACTGACTATTTTTTAAGCTACAGAAGAAAATATCTTCTCTGAAGAAAACTGTGTAAGTGCACTTCCTCTCCATAAAATTTGTTCATCTGCTGCAAATCAAAGTACGAAAACAGATGAACAAATGAAGTTCTCGAGCAATAATGATGTGCCACACACAAAGTTTTCTTGGGCTTGCCTACATACCGAATATACACATCAAAATAAAATATAAGATACACCTATAAGTATATTCCATTTCATTGGGAAAAAACACGTAACAGTTTCGCCCAACATCTGCCCTGTGTACTGTGTGTGGTCTCTTGGTGAAGGAAAACGAGATATCCGAAATATTTGCTTAGTGTTGGCGCTGTTTATACCGTATCGGTTTTTCATCATATGTCGAAGTTTCGTCAGATAAAGCCATCCGCAGTTACAGAACTCCACATTCGTTAGACGACTTTTTCAACGTGGTAAAATTTGTCATTAGTTGTTTCAAAACATCTCATTTCTTACTTTTCGGCGTTGTATTGATTCCAGAGTACTGGCGGGGTAGAAACCTGACGAAAAAGACAAGAAAATGAAAACGTACATTAAGCCCAACCCGAAAATAATTACCGAATTATTTTTATGGTACGGTAAACATCTTCGCGAACAGAGCTCTTGTTTTCCATCCATTAAGGCTAGTGACGATAGCAGAGTTTGTTTTCGAAATATAATGAAATCCTAAACTACAGTTGCTACATCGCTTCAAGCAAATTCCGGGATGGTTCCTTCGAAAGCGCACGGCCGCTTTCATCTCCATCCTTTCCTGATCCGAGCTTGTGCTCCGACTCTAATGACTGTGCGGCTGGTCCCGACGGAGGTTCGAGTCCTCCCTCGGGCATGGGTGTATGTGTTTGTCCTTAGGATAATTTAGGTTCAGTAGTGTGTACGCTTAGGGACTGATGACCTTAGCAGTTAAGTCCCATAAGATTTCACACACATTTGAACATTTTTTTGACTCTAATGAACACGTCAACGGGACGTAAGGAACCAATCTCCTCCTTCCTCGGTCCCACATGACATCCTGAAAGCTATTGATCAAAGGTGATACAACATTTCCTCCCTTCCGAAAAACATTTGACTTAATACCATATCTACGCTTCTCATCTAAAATATGAAAGTGTGAGGTATCAAGTGAAATGTGTGACTCTATTGGCGATTGCAAGGTAGAGAGGACACATAATATTGTCTTGGATGGAAAGTCAGCGAAGATGTAGAAGTGAAACACTTTCTGCCAGATTGAGACTGTGTGCCGGATGTAAACTCGAACGCGGTACCTTTGCAATTAGAGGACAAGTGCACTTCGCAGAAAATCATCTGTGAAGTTTGGAAGGTAGGCGACGAGGTACTGACGGAAGAAAATCTGTAAGGACGGGTCGTGAGTCGTGCATAGGTAGCTCAGATTACAGAGCACTTGCCCGCGAAAGGTAAAGGTTCCTACACTACTGGCCATTAAAATTGCTACACCAAGAAGAAATGCAGATGATAAAGGGGTATTCATTGGACAAATATATTATACTAGAACTAACATGTGATTACATTTACACCAAATTTCGGGTGCATAGATCCTGAGAAATCAGTACCCAGAACAACCACCTCTGGCCGTAATAACGGCCTTGATAACATCTGGGCATTGAGTCAAACAGAACTTGGATGGCGTGCACAGGTACAGCTGCCCATGCAGCTTCAACACAATACCACAGTTCATCAAAAGCAGTAACTGGCGTATTGTGACGAGCCAGTTGCTCGGCCACCATTGACCAGACGTTTTCAATTGGTGAGATATCTGGAGAATGTGCTGCCCAGGGCAGTAGTCGAACATTTTCTGTATCCAGAAAGGCCCGTACAGGTCCTGCAACATGCGGTCGTGCATTATCCTGCTGAAATGTAGGGTTTCGCAGGGATCGAATGAAGGGTAGAGCCACGGGTCGTAACACATCTAAAATGTAACGTCCACTGTTCAAAGTGCCGTCAATGCGAACAAGAGGTGACCGAGACGTGTAACCAATGGCATCCCATACCATCACGCCTGGTGATACGCCAGTATGGCGATGACGAATACACGCTTTCAATGTGCGTTTACCGCGATGTCGTCAAACACGGATGCGACCATCATGATGCTGTAAACAGAACCTGGATTCATCAGAAAAAATGACGTTTTGCCATCCATGCACCCAGGTTCGTCGATGAGTACACCAACGCAGGCGCCCCTGTCTGTGATGCAGCGTCAAGGGTAACCGCAACCGTGGTCTCCGAGCTGATAGTCCGTACTGCTGCAAACGTCGTCGAACTGTTCGTGCAGGTGGTTGTCTTGCAAACGTCCCCATCTGTTGACTCAGGGATCGAGACGTGGCTTCACAATCCGTTACAGCCATGCGGATAAGATGCCTGTCGTCTCGACTGCTAGTGATACGAGGCCGTTGGGATCCAGCACGGCGTTCCGTATTACCCTCCTGAACCCATCGATTCCATATTCTGCTAACAGTAATTGGATCTCGACCAATGCGAGCAGCAGTGTCCTGATACGATAAACTGCAATCGCGATAACCTGCAATCCGACCTTTATCAAAGTTGGAAACGTGATGGTACGCATTTCTCCTCCTTGCACGAGGCATCACAACAACGTTTCACCAGGCTACGCCGGTCAACTGCTGTTTGTGTATGAGAAATCGGTTAGAAAGATTCCTCATGTCAGCACGTTGTAGGTGGCGCCACCGGCGTCAACCTTGTGTGAATGCTCTGAAAAGCTAATCATTTGCATATCACAGCATCTTCTTCTTGTCGGTTAAATTTCGCGTCTGTAGCAAGTCATCTTCGTGGTGTACCAATTTTTTATTGCTTATCTCACCTCCCTGGAAATGTGGGAGATCTTTGCAAGAACTTTCTAATCTGTGTTATGATATTTGATTAATTCGTGTACACTGCCATACGCTGTTTAGTTGTTGTTGATTGAGTTTAGTTGTGGGGGAAATAACCTTCAGAACTCCAAAACTAACTGAAGGTCTTAAAATGGCAGAACATCACCATTAAAGACGCTTGCACTGTCACGCCATGTGACGCTGTGGATAGATATTGAATTTACCTCGGCACATAGTCTGGTGCAGCGATCGTTATGAATGTATTGGTTGGCTCGTTTCCGCAAACACATCCTAGCGTGGCTTTCATACTCTCAACATCTGAGCTAGAATTTCTTTGTACCAAATTTGTACTCTCGACAACAGCATTCTCTGTCTCTCTCTCTCTCTCTCTCTCTCTCTCTCTCCCTATCTCTCCGTCCGAACATGCGTCGAAAGAATCTAACGGTACTGACCGACCGCCGTGTCATCCTCAGCATACAGGCGTCATTGGATGCGGATATGGAGGGACATGCAGTCAATGGCTCTGAGCACTATGGGACTTAACATTTGAGGTCATCAGTCCCCTAGAACTTGGAACTACTTAAACCTAACTAACATAAGGATATCACACACATCCACGCCCGAGGCAGGATTCGAACCTGCGACCGTAGCGGTCGCGCGGTTCCAGACTGAAGCGCCTAGAACCGCTCGGCCACTCCGGCCGGCGGCATGCAGTCACCACACCGCTCTCCCGGCCATTGTCAGTTTCCGTGACCGGAGCCGCTACTTCTCAATCAAGTAGCTTCTCAATTGGCCCCACAAGGGCTGAGTGCAACCCGCTTGCCAACAGCTCTCGGCAGACCGAACGGTCACCCATTCAAGTGCTAGTCAACCCC
This sequence comes from Schistocerca cancellata, assembly GCF_023864275.1. Classification (NCBI taxonomy): domain Eukaryota; kingdom Metazoa; phylum Arthropoda; class Insecta; order Orthoptera; family Acrididae; genus Schistocerca; species Schistocerca cancellata. The sequence continues at coordinate 1,085,118,181 of NC_064626.1, forward strand.
GACAGCGCCTAACTCTTACAATGTCTAATCTGCCTTCTTTTAGTCACATTGATTCAAGAAGGCGTATTATACCTTGGAAGAAAATCATGTTTGTTATCATTGGATTGCGTTATTATGTAACATTTATGTTATGACATAATTATTGATTCTAGTGATAGATCTCAAATATGTTCCACGACTATGTTAAAAATCTCTGTTTCTGCTCTAGGGAACTAAGATTCAGCTTGTGGCAGAAGTGAATAACAGCGTCGACTTTGCCCATACTCTACCGTTCTTCCTACGCTTGATCGACAACAAACCGTCAGGCTGATTCTTTCCTCTGCAGCAAACTGCAAGCTCTGACGAAGCTTTCTTACAGTTTAAAACAGTGTGCTAGACCGCAACTTGATGTAGTATACTTGACTTTCGCAGTCAATATCCATACCAAGGGAGAAGTCATGTCAGCTAGAAGCTTTTGGGCAGGCTCCAGTACTTCCACTACTAGCAAGGATATGTGTTGGAATGCAATCTGACAATCAGTCTTTATCTGTAATGAAGTTTCAGATATTATCTGAACTCTAGCCGAAATAGTTCGTCGATTTATCGCTGAGTACCGACGAGTTCACTCTCTCCCAAAGAACATTGAGCGCCCATAAACCCCAACACACACACACACACACCAAAGAACATTTTCATAATGTATCGATACTCACAAACGTCAAAAGGAAACGATATGTCCCCAACAGAACCTAGAATACCATATTTTTGCACGTGAGAGAACCTAAGCCGAAAGTAACGGTTGTTGTAGTGCATGATGAAGTGCAAAGAAGCTGTGAAAAATAAACGCAGAAACTTCATTACGATTCCAATGAAAAGGTACTTTACAGAGAAACAAAATGTTACTGTTTATTCCTGTGAAAGTGGACCGAGAGAAACCACACTAGTGGTAAAAGCATCATACGACACTTCCGTCTACACAGTTAATCTGCAAACCAGAGTGTTATGTATAATCACACTAGCACCGTGCCGGCGCCTTTCTCTTCTGTTCACACATTTTACGTACACAAATTGATTACCTGTGCTATTTGAAGGCACCTTAATTTCTCCTATTTCATCATTAAGCTTTCTGGTACTTTCGTGACACGCGTGTGGCTTGGTAAATTATGCGAGGTTCTTTGGAATTCCTGTCAGATAAAAGGAATGTTTGCCGGACCGATACACAGACATGACCTCTCCAGCCTAGTCGCACATGCTCTTAAGAACTGAATATGCACGTGAATCTCACTTTGAAACTTCAATCGGGCACTACGTTTCTCTTGCCTCCGAAACTGATCGGACCTTGCTAGCTCTTCTGTGAGGAAGTATTTGATTGAAATGGTCTGCCAGAGCCAGTTATCTGTTTCTAGGACGGATCTTTCACTCTGCACTAAAATTTACACGGCATATATATATATATCCATGCAGTCTGCATGGGTTAGAACACGAACTCCGAGCGTTTTATTTCTTGAGTGATGCTCCTACAAAGAGAGGTATGATTTATAAACACTTTGCCTGTTGATAAATGTTTGTTTCGTGATTTTAAAAGTCTGGATTAGGGTCCTTGGTCCAGTGCATAGTTTTAAAGTTCGGAAGTTTCGGATCATCCATGACGGAGTTACTTGATACACTGCGAAATCCCGATGAGTCTGTACAAACCGTCATCCGATGGAGATCGCAAGAATATAAGTCCGTTATTCATCAATACATTGTGATGGATAAGCAAGAAACCTGCGTCCTCGAGGCATCGGAAAAATTTGCATCCGCTTTTTAAATCTGAAATATTGCTATGGAAGAGGGAATACCAAGGTTCCATTCCAATGATAAGTGACAAAAACTGTTTCTGTTTATCATATCAGAGAAAACTATATAATTGAAAGTGCGTCAAAATATTTCAGATCTATATGTGTATTGATATTTCTCGATTTTGCGCCGTTTATGATGATAGATAACTGGTTTCGTGTTATCTTTTACTAATCCGTTCACGCGTGGTCCGTTGATGAAATGAATATCTGTGCTTTACTGTACGTAATCTTCCTCTGAATTTCATCACGCTGGCCAAGATAAGATAGTGTCGTGTTCTTTTACTCGTCCCTAAGGATGCGATCTTAACTAAAAGCATTATACATTCATTCCTTTGCGTGTTACTGTTTTCTGTAATGGTCTTGAACAGACATGAGGAACCTGCCACGAATCGGATGCCTCTTCATCACAATATCATTCTGTACTTATTTCACGTTGGTTAATTGAACGGTATTACAGCTGTATTCATGCGTACATTTTGAAAAAAATTGTTCAAATGGCTCTGAGCACTATGGGACTCAACTGCTGAGGTCATTAGTCCCCTAGAACTTAGAACTAGTTAAACCTAACTAACCTAAGGACATCACAAACATCCATGCCTGAGGCAGGATTCGAACCCGCGACCGTAGCGGCCTTGCGGTTCCAGACTGCAGCGCCTTTAACCGCACGGCCACTTCGGCCGGCGTACATTTTGAGGCAGTCGCTCTGTTTCTTTTGTCACACGTTGAATGCGCGTACCGGGACTCGAAGTGACGTACCTGTAGTGTCTGGGACGCGCTCTGCCATTTGGGCTACGTGAGCAGCCTGATGGACTTCCTTATAGTTTCAAAATGTCACTGACCGATCTCCATAAACTTGGAGTCTGAAGTAACTTCGAAACTAGCACGTCCGGTAGAATGGTTATGACGCTACTTATGGCTTCTTCCACAGTCTCCAGTAAGCATTTTTAACTTTTCAGAGGCAATCAGTACGAAATACCACAAAAATTCCGTCTCATCGGTTGAAGGGCTTAGTGAAATAATGAGGTATCCAACAGTTTGGTGAAAATTGAACTATATGCGTATTATGTCAGCTGGGTTCGTCTGGCGTCAGTTTATTGGACTACCAGAATGTGGAATAGCTTCACTTACATATTAAAAAGGAGAAGACAACAGGCCTCACAAAATAGTCTCAAGCTTCCGAGTGGAAGAAGAGGGTGTCCCACATCTCTCTGATGCCTGGGTTCTGACAGGCTAATTTATTGGCCAATCGACCAACATGGCTAAGCGACCAACATGGCTAATGAACCAACATGGCTTACACGGAAAGTGATAATTCCGTTATAATGAAGAATACATATACAATGCCTGATTGCCTTGTGATTCAGATTTTGGCATAATTGAAAAATTAGTGACGTACAAAATACGTTTGCAACCTTCGCGAATGGGCAAACCTGATCCGAAGTGCAAGGAAAAACAATCCGTTCGCTTCAGTTTCGGAAATGCAGAAAGAGGATTTTCTTAGTGTAAATCCATTAACAAAAAAGCTAACAAAAGAAACCAAAGTCTTTCTGGCATAAGCGTGTACTTCCGAAAGGATCTCTTCTAAAATTGCAGGGAGGGCATATAGTCCATGTACGGTTCACATACAACAGTAGGTCTGAAGAAGGGCAAAGATAAGGCACAGAAAATAAATGATACTGATCTGAAATCAAACTATTTCAATGGGAGGCCCATCAGAGCTGCTAAACTGTGTGACAGAATGTCGATGTTGTAGTTGGTATCTTCCCTTCACCTTCGCTTTTATCAAAATTTCATCTCAGACAACGGAATGAAACAGAAGAAAATAATGAGCATGAAGTTATTTCAGGTACCGAAAATTATATCATTTAGATATTTTTTCTCTGGGGTATTTGCAAATGGGTGTTGTGCCTACAATATCTCCTGCACCTACATCTACATCTACATTTATACTCCGCAAGCCACCCAACGGTGTGTGGCGGAGGGCACTTTACGTGCCACTGTCATTACCTCCCTTTTCTGTTCCAGTCGCGTATGGTTCGCGGGAAGAACGACTGCCGGAAAGCCTCCACGCGCGCTCGAATCTCTCTAATTTTACATTCGTGATCTCCTCAGGAGGTATAAGTAGGGGGAAGCAATATATTCGATACCTCATCCAGAAACGCAACCTCTCGAAACCTGGCGAGCAAGCTACACCGCGATACAGAGCGGCTGTCTTGCAGAGTCTGCGACTTGAGTTTGTTAAACATCTCCTTAACGCTATCACGCTTACCAAATAACCATGTGACGAAACGCGCCGCTGTTCTTTGGATCTTCTCTATCTCCTCAGTCAACCCGATCTGGTACGGATCCCACACTGATGAGCAATACTAAAGCATAAGTCGAACGATTGTTTTGTAAGCCACCTCCTTTGTGGATGGACTACATTTTCTAAGGACTCTCCCAATGAATCTCAACCTGGTACCCGCCTTACCAACAATTAATTTTATATGATCATTCCGCTTCAAATCGTTCCGCACGCATACTCCCAGATATTTTACAGAAGTAACTGCTACCAGTGTTTGTTCCGCTAGCATATAGTCATTCAATAAAGGATCCTTCTTTCTATGTCTGTCCTAAGTGAAAGTTTTTACAATAGTAATCAAGGTATCCTGCTCCACATTTGCAGGAAGTTAATACAGCAGCAACCATAAACTAATCCATAAAACATATTCTGATAATAATTGTTTTGGTAAAGCTTTAGGCAATCTAATAAAACGCTAAATCACTCAAAAGCACACGTTAGGGGCATTTTCCCTTATTCTTTTTTTTTTCAGGCGTTCCTCTCTAACTGAGTCACACTTCATATAATATCCCCTGAAAGTGCCCATCCGTATCAGACGGACGTGACTCCTATATTAATTTCTTAGTAACATTATACTTGGATGACATTTGACCTTCCCGACTTTTTTACGCTCGATCCTTCGGATGTATTGAGCTTAAAAGCTCACAACCAATCAGTGTGTCCTACCTAAACAGTACAACTCCACGTTCGAAAGCTGGTAACCACTTCTATGATTAGCAAAGGCAGTTTGGTGGGACTGAATAAGCGACTGTTTGAATAAATAAGCAGCGGCAGGGACTTAGGATCAGCACTCCGCTAGCCACTTTGTAGCGTGTGGCGAAAAGGATCTTGTTGTCGACAGGAATTTCAGCCGTAATCTTCCTCTTCTAATGGTATCAATGAACTTATGCAGCGGTATTATCCGCGGAGCAACCGAAGATAACTACAGATTTTTCATTGGTTTATTTTCTCAGTAATATCTGCTCTATCCAACTTCACTGGTCACGACCGACATGAACTGTTCTAAAAAAAATATTTCAGACGAAATTGATATCTAAGCCAGATTGCTGGTGATAAACGTGATCGTTTTAATGTGAGGCACTCGGAAGATATAGAGGGTGAATCACCTGCAACTTGCTTCTCAAGTATTGAGGAAATGCAAAGTGCTATTGATGTGCGGTTTCGGTAGTGTGGTGCTGATATTGTTAGCCAATCAATAGCTTATAATAATACCTAGAAATTTTATTTTTTGTGCAAACATACACTTTTTGCCTATTGCCGTTAACAGACTAAAAGCAGGGCAAATTAGAATGTCAGTGGTGTTTGTTATAGGATTCTAACGCGAATCGTTTACGGGATATTATTCTGAAAAATTTCCACATCTACACTTGTACAATACCTGTGGTAGCACACATAAAGAATAAGAGCATACTCTAGTTATGTGGATTCTGACCAGTAACGACAGTATTGATCACCACAGGTTTTGTACAAAATGACCACCGGCAGGGGCAGTACATGCTTCCATTCTGGTTCAGCGGAGATGTCCGAGCAGACTGCAGTAATACGACGTTGCATATCAGCGGGTGTTGTTAGTATGTCCTCAGAGACAGCATCTTTCAGTTTTCCCCACAGAAACTACAGGCGTCAAATCCGGGAAACGGGCTGGCCGAGGTACAGGTCCTCTGCTTCCGAACCAAAAATTTTGAAACAATGCGTGAAGACACGCTGTAGTGCCTGGTGCACTTTTGGCGGGACAGCTATCATGTTGGTACTACACATTCCTCCTAGTATCCAGAAGAACGTCTTCTAGCATCAGTAGAAGATGGTCTGTTCGGAGGCTGCGATATTTGTGCGAGTTCAGTGCTCCTTCTATGAGAAACGGGCCTATGAGCTAATGATTCACTATCCCATGATTGGTAAATGTGGATTCATCACTAAACAAGATACACGATGCATCTGGAGTACCTTGCCTTAATGCCAAAGTACAGAAATTAACACGATTCTCCGATTCCATGCAACTCTTGGTGGAGAGAGATGTGATAGGGATAGAACCTATGACGATGGAAAATGCATAGGTCACCTGCCTGATTCGTGCCACTTCCTCATGCGATCGCGCGGAAGCTATAGTGTCCCTTTCCATATATTTGACATGAACAATATACATAACGACAAAAGAACTATACATGCGTAATGTTGTGTGACCTTTAATGCCTAATTGTGATACGGACAAAGTGACGAAATAACTTTATAGATAATTTATCGTTTCTAATAATAGAAAAAAGACATTATTCTCCGTCATATAAGATCATATGTGTAAACTAAAGAGCTTAACACTATAATCTTTGTTATATTATAAAAGGACTGGAAGACAATGAACTTAGTCGTCTTCTTATGTTTTCTTGTGTCTTAGCTATTGTTTGAGTGCAGAAGGTACGATTGTATTGCGATAGCTTTTGTCTTGCTCTCGTTTAATTACTAGAACATAATTGAAGGGTAAAAGAGTTACGAAAATATAATAAGCTAATCTGGAGTGCAGAGTAATCATTTAAGGAACATTTGTTATAACGCAAGAGTTTGTGTAGCATTTATTGCAGCTGCTGCGGAGCTAGCTGTGATCATCTTTGACTGAGAAAGTTGGCCACCGTTACGGTGCGCATTTAAGCTTTTTATTTCCACAGGAAATACGACGAAGCCGGAGCAGAAGTACTTATTTAAAAATACTATCAAAATTAATTAGCATCAAACCACAAGATTTATTTTATCATAAAGTGATTATTTTCAGTGATACAATTTATTATAGGTCAGGTGCCTCTTTGCATAAATTTTATTACGCTAACGCATCTGATATTATTTGTAGGGAGCCTGGCGCTCGTTTTCTATCAGAATTTAAAGTTTAATTTGGCAACCTGCTAATATAGTATTGCTTATTTGTGTTTTTTTCTTACGAGGTTTTATGAAAGATAGCTTTACGAAATTTAACTTCACGAACTTTATAGAATCCCTCATATAACTTATATCAGAAAGAAACATTACAGAGCTAACGTGCGGATCAACTGCAACAACAGCAAGAACATTAATTTCCACCTCTTCTATCGACACTTGTTTCCTTCTGCCGCGTCGTCTAGGTGTTACACCACCACTTTCACGTAACTGGTTGAAGAGGTTGATAAATAACTGCAGAGGTAGTTGACGTCTGTTAGGACATCTTGCCATAAACACCGTACAAGAACGAACTGCTTTCTTCCTACACCCTACATAGACCACTAGCATATCGGCTTTTTCTGCCTTTTAATATCCCATTCAGTCCGGAACCGCGGGACTGCTACGGTCGCAGGTTCGAATCCTGCCTCGGGCATGGATGTGTGTGATGTCCTTAGATTAGTTAGGTTTAAGTAGTTCTAAGTTCTAGGGGACTGATGACCTAAGATGTTAAGTCCCATAGTACTCAGAGCCATTTGAACCATATATCCCATCGTCCACTCACGACCTACAGCTCCAATTGAAACACGCAGATCAGCAAGTCGCAGTGGACACAAGGGACACATAAGCACACTGTAAGCAAACATAACAATATCGTACCTAAAAACTACGCATGTCGAGTGGTACAAACAAGTGTCGGTGTGCAAACTTCGAAATATTATATCTCGTAAACGATTCGCACTAGAATCCTGCAACAAACAACAATGACTTTCTACTTTACCCTACTTTTTGTTTGCTAATGTCAATATGCACTGTTAGATTTAAAAAGTGTATTTTTGCACAAAAATACACTTCCTAAGTATTAATACAATCTGTTTATTGGCTAACAATTTTAGCCCATGGCTACCAATGCATTCTGAGAAAACTGCACATCACTAGCACTTTCCATTTTCGCAATATTTGCGGTGCAAGTTTTAGGTGATTAACGCCGTATGGTCGTGTCGTTCAAGAAAATGCAATACGACAAAAACTAATCCCATAATCAAAAGTTGGGTCAAAATACAATGGTTCAAATCGCTCTGCGCACTATGGGACTTAACATCTGAGGTCATCAGTCGCCTATAACTTAGAACTACTTAAACCTAACTAACCTAAGGACATCACACACATCCATGCCCGAGGCAGGATTCGAACCTGCAACCGGAGCAGTCGCGCGGTTCTAGACTGGAGCGCCTAGAACCGCTCGGCCACAGCGGCCGGCTGGGTCAAAATGTATGGCCTATGGCGGGACAACTGTATATAGGTGACTGCAGGTGGTTGCGCCGATAGACATTGTTGCAGAGGGCAGTGCGACGCGCGGGGTGGTCTGCCGGAGCGGCGGGGCACCAGAGTCCTGGAGCAGCTTACCTCGTCGGGCGATCCGGAAGACGCCGCGCGCGGGACTGACAGAGCAACGGCGGTGGCCAGCGCGCTGGTGATTTCCATGCCAAGGCCAGGCAATGCCACGGCTCCCCGGACGCAAACGCCCTGCCGCCTTCATTGTCGACCAGGTACTCCGCGGGCTCCGTAAGCGAACCTGTGGAACAGGATTCCAAAAGCAAAATTTCCGCATTTCAGAAAAGCAGAAAGAAGATAAGGACATTACGGTATGTCGATAATTTTTACTCTTGGGTCGTCTAATTGCAGCCGAATGTCCGCCCCCGGTAGCTGAGAGGTCAGCGCAACTGAATGTCAATCCTAAGGGCCCGGGTTCGTTTCCCGACTGTGTCGGAGATTTTCTCCGCTCAGGGACTGGGTGTTGTGTTGTCCTCGTCATCATCATTTCATCCCTGTCGACGCGCAAGTCGCCGAAGTGGCGTCAAATCGAAAGACTTGCAACTGACGAACGGTCTACCCGACGGGACGCCCCAGTCACACGACATTTATTTACATTACAACTGAATGAAACACAGGTTTTGAGCGGTACACCTTTCGTCTTTATTCTTTGCAGGGCATATTCAATGGCCTGGAATATGTATATATTTTTGTTTACATTATTCAGTTTGCACTTGAGATAATGTTACAAACGGTACTACAACTTTGCTTTTCTATGATGCGGGAATAATTGGAAGTTCTACTTACAGCTTTCGTGGATGTTGTTCTACATCTTGTTTCTCTGTTCCATTATTTGCGCTGTTGTTCTTCTTATTATAACTACCATTTCAAATTTTGTTTCTCTGGCTTCACAGCACTAGGAACTGGACACTTGTTTCGATGTTTTGTTTTGGTTGGTGTTGCCAACTGTCCAATGTTAATGCCAAAGATCGAACGTTATTGGCCACTATTGCATTAATTTTTGTGGTATCTGAGATCTGTTTGTGTATGCATGTTTCATTCAGTTGTTATTAGACGGTCCAAAAGTAAAAATTATCAAGATACCGTAATATTATAGGCAACTGAGAACGACAGAGCTACAAAAGTTGAAGATGTTGGTTTAAGGACTATTTGCAAATAAAGACAACAACTGAAAATAATTGGTTACAATACATATACTATAAGATACTCTGGACGTGCATAGCTACAACACTAGAAGAAAGGATAATACTCACTATTCTGCATTAAATTTCACTTTGGCTCAGAAGGGGGTGAATTATGCTGCCACAAAAATCTTTGGTCATTTGCAAAATAGTAATAAAAGTCTGACAGATAGTCAACCAACATTTAAAAGCAAATTAAAGGAACTTCTGAATGACAACTCATTCTACTCAGTAGAATCCTTAGATATGAAGTAGTAACTGTTAAAAAATAATAATAATAATAATAAATAAAAAAATTTAATTAATTAACTAATTATTTTCTGTAAAGAAAACTTACGTTAAAGAGACACTTTCCACATCATTACGAAGTGTCGTATTCATTATCTATAGAACTAGGATTAATGTATGTATGTACGGGTGTCGAAGATATGCAGATCGTCCTGTCTGAGCCAGATAGGAACGTAGACTTAATAATGTTGGACGAACAACAAGATGGAATCACGTCTAGCAAGAGCAGGCCACACCCTGCAGTCTTCCAAAATGTGAGAAAATCAATATAGAAATGATAAAATAAGCCGCAAATATTGAAAAAATAAGAATACTCGATTTTATGAATACGTGCTGGCAGCGTGGCTGTACAGAGGTTTCAAAATTATATCGACAAAATTCGAGTGAATGTAGAAGATATTCTGGGCAACAAGATGAGAATACGAACCCGTGCCGGGAAAAAGACATCCAATGACGGAACAGGGAGTCAAAGTTATAGGCACTGCCGCTTGTATCTCTATGTATATTTAAAGGGTGATTGTGTGATTATATCACAGAAAGCCTTCTTAATCCACATTATCAATTGCATCCAAGAATTTTAACAGCTATCGCCAATCGATGAAACTGTATTATCTGATGCCCATCATGGTTTTCGAAAAGGCAGATCATGCTCGAACTGTATCTTCGCCATGACACAACTAATAGAAAACCATGTGAATTCAGTTTGCCAATTTTTCTTGCCTCCGTTGACTACTAAATGGCGTTTGATGGAATATATGGAAACAAACTGTGGGAAACTTTAAGAAACAGAGGGATTCCATCTTACTTCATGAGATCTGTACAGGGCTTATATATGTATAACAAAATACAAATAAAAATAGCAGGTAGCAGACATAATATGGCTTCAATAAACCAGCGAGTTAGCCAAGGGTGTATCTCGACGATTTAATCACATCTTGGGTATAGGCAATAAGACATTTTAAAATTAACGATATGGATGTTAGTCCACCACCTTTTGCTGAGGAGCAAGCAATTGTTGGTCACAATGAAAACGACTTACAAGAATCGGTTTTAAGTAAGACGTCTCCTTCACAAATACCAAATCAATGGCATTTTAGGACACCAGCCCACGTGAGTTGAGTCTCACAGTAACAAACATACCATACAGCAAGTTAATAAATTTAAATATTTGTGGTGCAGTATTACGAGGGTCACTCCAAAAGAAATGCACACTATTTTTTTAAAAATCCATATTTTATTCTACATGTTTGAAAGTTTTACAGTGTGTAGATACATCCTTTAGGAACAATATTTTCATTTCTCCATATAATTTCCATCCCTCTCAACTGCCTTACGCCATCTTGGAACCAGCGCCTGTATACCAGCACGGTAAAATTCTGGACCAACCTGTTGGAGCCACTGTATGGCAGCGTGCACAAGGGAGTCATCATCTTCAAACCTTGTTCCACGAAGAGAGTCTTTCAGTTTCCCAAAGAGATGATAGTCACATGGAGCCAGGTCAGGACTGTAAGGCGAGTGTTTCAGTGTTGTCCATACGAGTTTTGTGATCGCTTCCATGGTTTTTTGACTGACATGTGGCCGTGCATTGTCGTGCAACAGGAAAACATCCTGCTTTTGCCGATGTGGTCGAACACGACTGAGTCGAGCTTTAAGTTTCTTTAGTGTTGACACATATGCATCAGAATTTATGGTGGTTCCACTTGGCATGATGCCCGCAAGCAAGAGTCCTTCGGAATCGAAAAACACCGTAACCATAACTTTTCCAGCAGAAGGTGTGCTTTTGGTTTTGATTTTTTTTTCTTGGGTGAATTTGCATGATGCCACTCCATTGATTGCCTCTTAATCTCTGGTGAAGAATGATGGAGCCATGTTTCATCACCTGTCACAATTCTTCCAATAAATTCATCTCCATCATTCTCGTACTGTTCCAAAAGTTCGCTGCAGACCGTTTTTCTTGTTTCTTTGTGAGCTATTGTCAACATCCTGGGAATCCACCTGGCACAAAGCTTTTTAACGCCAACACTTTCAGTATTCTGCAAACACTTCCTTCCCCTATCCCAAAGTAGCGTGACAGTTCGTTCTCTGTGATAAGTCTGTCAGCAGTCACCAATTCGCTAACTCTCTGCACATTGTCTGGAGTGTGTGCAGTACGACGCCTGCCGCTGGGAGGACAATCCTCAATATTGCCGTGCCCGCTTTCATCACGTAACCTGCTTGCCCACCGACTAACTGTACTGCTATCGACAGCATCATCTCCATACACCTTTTTAAACCTCTTTTGGATGTTTCCCACTGTCTCGTTTTGACAGCACAGGAATTCTATGACAGCACGTTGTTTCTCACGAACGTCAAGTGTAGCAGCCATCTTGAAGACATGCTGTGACGGCCCCACTGGTGGAAACAGATTGAACTAAGTTTGAAAACAAGCGGGAAGGATGTATCTACACACTGTAAAACTTTCACACATGCAGAATGAAAACTGTATTTTTACAAAAATAGTGTGCATTTCTTTTGGAGTGACCCTCGTACATGCAGGACAAACAATGAAATACAAAAAAAGTTAAAGGTGTTTCATTATTTCTGTGCAACTTTACACAGAACATTGGGAAAGAAAGTCCTCAGAGATTCTCCATTAACTTTCTACAAGGCTGCGGCTGTACCAGCACTGTTCTATGGATCCGAAAACTGGACTCTGAAGAGGAGATACGAAATGAGTATAGAAGCGCTGAAATTAATTTCCTTAGGTACATGGCTGGATATACACCGATGTGACACACGCCGTGGGTTGCCTCCTAACATAATGGCCGACCTCCTTTTACCCGATGTATTGCAGCAGCTCAACCTGGCAGGAACTCAACAAGTCGTTGATAGTCTCCTGCAGAAATATTGAGTGATGGTGCATTCACAGCGGACTATAATTGCGAAATTGTTGCCGGTGCAGGATTTCGTACACTTACTGATCTCTTGATTATGCTCCATAAATGTTCAATGGGGTTCATGTGGGGCGATCTGGGTGAGCAAATCATTTGTTCGAATTCTCCAAAATGTTCTTCAAACCAATCTCGAATAATTGAAGCCCGGTGACATAGCGCATTGTCATCCATAAAACTTCCATGTTGTTGAGGAACATGTAGTCCATGAATGGCTGCAAATGGTCCGGAGTAGCCGAACATAGCCATTTACTGTCAATGATCGGTTCAGTCGGACCAGAGCAGCCAGTCCATTCCATGTAAACACTGCCCACACCATTATGGAGCCATCACCAGCTTACACAGTACCTTGTTGACAACTTGGGTGCCTGGGTTTGTGGGGACTGCGCCACACTTGAACCCTACCGTCAGCAATTACCAACTGAAATCAAGACTCCTCTGAACAGGACACGGATTTCCATTTGTACAACAGATACGGTCACGAACCCAGGAGAGGGGCTGCTGGCGATGTTGTGCTGTTAGTAAAGGCACTCGCGTCGCTCGTCTGCTGCCAGAGCCCTTTACGCCCAAATTTCGCATCACCGTCCTAACGGATAAGTTCTTCGTGCATTCCATATTGATTTCTGTGGTTATTTCAAGTAGTGTTGCTAGCCTGTTAGCAGTGACAGCACTACACAAACGCCGGTGTCCTCACTCGTTAATTGAAGGCCTTCGGCCACTGTGTTGTCCGTAGTGAGAGGTTAATGTCTGCAATTTGGTATTTTCGGCACACTCTTGACACTATGGATCTCGGAATATTGTATTCTCTAACGATTTCCGAAACATAATGCCCCATACGTCTAGTGCCACCTCCCGTTCCGTGTTCAAAGTCTGTTGATTTCCATTGCCCACCACAATCACTTGCCCGCATCTCGTGGTCGTGCGGTAGCATTCTCGCTTCCCACGCCCGGGTTCCCGGGTTCGATTCCCGGCGGGGTCAGGGATTTTCTCTGCCTCGTGATGGCTGGGTGTTGTGTGCTGTCCTTAGGTTAGTTAGGTTTAAGTAGTTCTAAGTTCTAGGGGACTGATGACCATAGATGTTAAGTCCCATAGTGCTCAGAGCCATTTGAACCATTTGAACCACAATCACGTCGCCGGCCGAGGTGGCCGTGCGGTTCTAGGCGCTGCAGTCCGGAACCGCGGGACTGCTACGGTCGCAGGTTCGAATCCTGCCTCGGGCATGGATGTGTGTGATGTCCTTAGGTTAGTTAAGTTTAAATAGTTCTAAGTTCTAGGGGACTGATGACCTAAGATATTAAGCCCATAGTGCTCAGAGCCATTTGAACCATAATCACGTCGTAAGCGTTTTCACATAGATTACCTTGGTAGAGATGACAGCTTCGTCCTTTTAAACCTCGTGTACGTGATTCTACCGCCATCTGCATATGGACATATCGCTATCTCATAACTTGTCACTTCAGTGTGCTTTGATGTATAAAAAGAGAAATGATGACATCTGAACTGTATATGCAAAATATAATCGACATAATAAAACGATATCAGTTAAAATGGAAAGATCATACAGCCCGTGCCAGATGCAAGAATGATTAAAGCCATAAAACAGTATAAAACAAGAGGGAAAAGATCTTCAGAGAGACCGATGTACAGATGGCTTGAGCATTTTGAAGGAAACGGAACGGACCAATCGCCGCAGTGCTTGACGTATATGATGAAGATGACGACGATGAGAAAGAGACATTTTCGAAAATATTCACATTAACGTCTAAAAGAGGTAATTTCTGACATTTTACTGATTTGTAGAAGCTGTCCATCTAGGTGTTCCGTGACGTAGATGTTCCATTCTGCCCTACAATACTATTGGGACTTCAGGAGGGCTGATTGGAGAAATGAGCAGAATATTAGTCGGAAAGACTTCGCTGTTAAACCTGTCGAAAGCTTCTGTCTTTTACGTTATCTTTTTTCCAGAGTCGCTTACCTTCCTAATTCTACTGTTCCGAAATAGACGAGATTACAAACTCAAGTTGTGCCAACTGTCGATCCAGAGGTAGACAGTTCGAACCCCATGGGCGGAGGAAATTTTCACTACCACAGTTTCTCCCGCCAACAGCAAGTACGTCTGAGACTAGAAATGTTCCTCTGTAAAGGGAATGAAAGAATATACGGTCGAAACTGGATTACAGCAACAATCAGAACGTGGTGATTTGCAGTTCAAATTATGTACATCTATTTAAAATAATGTTCTGACTTTAAGCATATGAAATCTCAGAATTATCCACAATAATACTAAACTCTACTAAATGAAATGGATCATAATTTCGATTTAGATTTGCCCTACAGATCGTCTTTATGTCTAAGTAGCAACTGGAACAAAGGCGAAAAAATAAAATGAAAAGTGCAACACTTTTGTAATTCCCATTTCGTCGCCTTTTTTCCAACTTAGACCTAGATATGATCTGTATGGCAGATCGAAACTGGTAGCCATTAATAAAAAATAAAAATAAAAATAAACCGTGATTTAGGCGGTATTTCTTCATTTGCTGTAAAAACTGAGATAACGGTTCCTAAAATTCATCGTCAGTTATGGAATAATACAAAACGGTAGTGAAACTATGGATAATTCTAGATGATCACCTCACATTCAAATTCCACTGCGACCATAGCGTTACTCAATAAATATTAACAGCAAAATTCTACATCTACATCTATATGGATACTCTGCAAATCACATTTAAGTGCTGGTAGAGGGTTCATCAAACCACCTTCACAATTCTCTATTATTCCAACCTCGTGTAGCGCGCGGAAAGAATGAACATCTATATCTTTTCATACGAGCTCTGATTTTCCTTATTTTATCGTGATGATCGTTCCACCCTATGTAGGTCGGTGTCAACAAAATATTTTCACATTCGGAGGAGAAAGCTGGTGACAGGAATTTCGTGAGAAGATCCAGTCGCAACGAAAAACGCCTTTCTTTTAATGACGTCCAGCCCAAATCCTGTATCATTTCTGTGACATTCTCTCCCATATTTCAGGATAATACAAAACATGTTGCCTTCCTTTGAACTTTTTCGATATACTCCGTCAGTCCTATCTGGTAAGGATCCCACACCGCGCAGCAGTATTCTAAAAGAGGACTGACAAGAGTAGTGTACGCAGTCTTCTTAGTAACTAAAAGTAACTGTAAAATCAAAGTGTTGCTTTCTCATATAGCACTGCGACCACGTCTTTATCCTCCAAAGCTCGGCAAGCTACTGGCAGAATCCAATCTACATCTCCACCACCAACTTATCTAACGGTGTGCGGCGGAGGCTACTTCTGGTATTACTAACTGATCTCTGTTACCCTCTACTACTCTCAAATTTTCGCTATAGTCATTTTGTGAGATGTATGTAGGAGGAATTAGTATGTTGTCCAACTCTTCCCTAAAATTGCTCTCTTGAAATTTGAGTAGTAAATCTCTCCGTGATGCTCAACGCCTCTCTTGTATCGTCTGCCAGTGGAATTTGTTGAGCATGTTGGTAACGCTCTCACGTCAACCAAACGACCCCGTGACGAAAACCACCACTCGTCATTGGATCTTCTCTGTCTCCTCTATCAGCCACACCTGATAAGTGTCGCAGATTGATGAACTACAGACAAGAATCGGACGTACGAGCTCCTTGTAAGCCAGTTCCTTCGTGGGTGAGTTACATTTCCTCATGATTCTGCCTATGAATCTCAGTCTAGCACCTGCTTTTCCTTCTATTTGTTTCATGTGGTTTGCACCACTTGAGGGCGCACTAAATAGTCACTCCTAGATATTTTACGGTAGATACTGTCTGCATCAGTTTGTCATCAATAGTGTAGTTGTACTTTAGTGGATTTCTGTTCCTATGTACGCGTCGTGCGAGTATGTTACATTCAAATACGTTACTGTCAACTGCCAGAGCCTGCACCATTCATCAATCCCCTGCAAGGCACTCTGCAAATCGATACTGCTTTCTGGCGTTGTTACTTTCTTATAGACAGCAGTCTTAAAGAACTTCCAACGCTTCCCGCCATCTCTTTTGTCTACCTTGGGAACAGTACCGGTCCTATCACGCTTCCTTGAAGTACTACGGAAATTATCTTTACATCTGTGGATTTTGTTTCTGTGCTCCAAGGAAATGTTGAATCCAGTCGCAAATTGGCCTGACACTCGGTAAGCTGGTATTTTTTTCTACATACGGTAGTGCTGGACGACATCGACCTGAGAACCTTTACCTACTGCGTTACGGATCTCACGGATGGAGCTGAGTTTCGCAAGATCTGTGATTCTGGGAGCCATGTTAATTTTTATAGAAGAGACTCTCGTTCTCCAAAAAGTCACATTTCTTGAGCATAAAACATGTGCTTTCGTTGCTCCAGATATCTACGATAAACTGCTGCTACAAGAAGACCATTCCATTGAGAATCTTATAGATGTCTCAACTGTCCTTGATGCCTGTCCACTATTAAGCGATTATAATTGCTAGTCTAAAAGTGACACTCCCTTGGTCTCAAAAGACCTTTAAAATGTTCCGTGTTCCCCAGCTTGATCTTTCATGTAGTTACTTAATAAAATGGTAACAATTTAATAAAACTGAGCTTATTACTACACTGTCGGACACATTACACACACAGATATTCACACAAATATCTGGTTGTTGTCTGTGCGAATGAAGAACAGTTTCCCAGCAATAAATCACGAATTGCTTCCAGTCCCTTGTTCCGATCAAGACTTGCATGCGGCTTTGATTGGTTGTAAGTCAAATGCTGAATATGATAATATTGCCGACTGGGAACTCGCCTGCTCCACTCTCATCCTGCGGGGAAATTTTCCTGAAAAGAATCTCGACTCTTTTGCGGTCCGGATGTCAGGCAGCCCTCTCTGTTCCTTAGATAAAAAAATGAAGAACACGTTTAAAAAAAATCACACCTTGTCGAAAGACAGGTGCAACAATACCATTCTCATATGAAACTTCCTGGTAGATTAAAACTGTGTACCGGACCGAGACTCGAACACGGGACCTTTGCCTTTCGCGGGCAAGTGCTCACTCCGCTGCAGAGTAAAAATCTCATTCTGGAATAGCACTCTCATCCGTCTCCATCTAATTTACATATGTATAAATAACAGTGCTCCAATAGCTGAAGCCTCACATACAGGTGCAGGTCACACATGACCGTTGTCTCTGATCAAGGCGTCTGCACGAGGGGGTAGCAAGCACTCCTCCACCCTACGAGAAAAGCGTGCACTTGTCACTTCCCGTACGCAAAAAGATTTGATGTTCGAGCGGGCACTGACCTCATCTTGGCCGCACTGTGATGACTAGAAAAAACTGTTACGTGAGGCAGTTAAACGTATCCCGTGTACAATTACACACTGTATCTCGCGTCTGTCGCACCAATTTAACAGCTCCTCCACAAGGCAATGTACTGGCGGGAGCTCCGTGATTACGTTTTTAGAGGACCACAGGAATCTAAAGGCTGATGAGACTTGTCTGTCGTTCATACTTATACAGCAATCTGGAAGACACAATGCCTTCTAACATTATTCTATCTCTCTGTACAACTGCTGCCGGCCGCGGTGGTCTAGTGGTTCTAGGAGCACAGTCCGGAACAGTGGGACTGCTACGGTCGCAGGTTCGAATCCTGCCTCGGGCATGGATGTGTGTGATGTCTTTAGGTTAGTTAGGTTTAAGTAGATCTAAGTTCTAGGGGACTGATGACCACAGAAGTTAAGTCCCATAGTGCTAAGAGCCATTTGAACCATTTTTGTACAACTGCTCCAGATTCCTAAGAACAAAGTACCACCGCCCCGTGATCTTGAAGGCCCACTGCAAATCAAGTGGCTGAAGGTTGTTCTCATGATTTCTCGAAAACCAGTTGTGCCACATATCAGTAGGTGCCACAAGGCGAATTCAGTGGTTCCACTTGTTTCAGACCTGCCACTCTGTCTCTAGGTAAACGAGCGTCACAAGAATATTGAAATCCTGTTTGCAAGAAAGAGATTAGCAGCTCTTTCAACAACTATTGGCCTACTGGGTTGTTGTTGATTAAATGTTGCAGCTAGTCAGTGCGTCTAAATAGAAGAACAGTAGTAGGAAAAAAATGGAGAAGAAAAAAAGAAATTACTCCGGTGCTGACATATTCTCTTTTTGCTTTGAGCGTACTTGTCATGACTGAAATGAAGAGAGAGAGAGAGAGAAAGACAGTCAGTACTTAGTCAGTACTTTCCCGACGGGAAGTCCACTACACTGGCGTAATTTCAGTCCAGACAAATATTGAACGAAGCTTGCCACCAGAAGCTTGCCACCAGCTACTATCGTCACTCGAGAATCTGAAAAACGTACGATGAAATGTGTAAGAGGAGACATAAGGCATGTGACTTTTGACTCACCTGAACAGAGAATCGAGAAAAATAGATAAATAAATAAATAGACCCTAACTCGAAAAAGTGGCTGATTTATAGTCTTCAGATTTACTGTGTAGCGCACCATTTGATAAAGATAATGGAATGATGAAAGGCAAAGCATAATTCATAGGGTGTAGGCTACGCAGAGAATCAGTGATTTCTTGGGAATCACGTAGATATGACATATGAACACACTTTTCGCATTACATGATGAACTTTATTTGGGCGCAGTACACCTCGATATTATAAAAATCTAGGGAATTGACATAATTAAATCTAGACATCGAATAACATATGCATCAGTCTTTCACAGAGGGTATCCAAGGAGGAATGGTCAGTATTCGGGGATATGACAGGAACGATCATTCTGCAGGCTCTTTGCTTTCCATACTTTTGGAGGAAGTAGTACGGACCTAAACAAGAAAAAATTGTCTAGTAAACATGGGCTCCAAAATGCATACCTTAAGAGCTGTGAGCACTTGTTCATTAGAAGAGGTACGCTTTACAGTAGCGAAGATGAAAAAGTGCTGGTACTCCTTAAGGTATGCCTTTAGAGCCCATGTTGGCTAGATTTTTCGCTTCTACTGATGGTTCCTTTTATAACCCTGAATACTGATCGTTCCTCCAGGAACATCTTGTATTATCAAAGCTTCAAGTACCATAATTACATAATAAATTCCTTACCCACCGGCCAGCTATTTGAGATCGGCTTGCTGTTGCATCATTTTAGTTACGAAACTTGAAATCTCAGCTGATTCTTACGTTCATTTAACGGTACGGTACTTGATAGTTGTCACTACATTAGGGAGAGTGATCTTTCGGCGTAATAAAAGCGTATCGACAGTGGCCTCCAGGCGCTGGTCTTGGAGCAATCATCGCCATAGCATTTTTGGTCAAAGACATCTCAATCTCAAGAATATCAATGGCTACCGTTCCCGAGAATTAACACTTTAATAAGACAGTTTATGAAAGTTAGGCTGTACAGAGGGGTCGAAGAGGATCCAGTGCTTCGAGTAGCATCAGCTGCCTGTGGGATACTCACATGTAGCTGTGGAGAGGACAGCTATAACTACGAGATGACTGAACCAATGGTCCCGATAGTCCTGTACTTTAAATGAATGAGTACAGAATTTTATCATGTCTGGCACTGAATGCCAATAAATACCTTTGAAATTTTGGGAAGATCACAGAATGATACTCAAGCCCAAATGGACTACTCTACGATGTGCCAACGATTGAGGGAACGAAGTTTGTTGCGATGACTGTCAAAATACGTTTGTAGCAATTCTCTATGCTGCCAGAATCTAACGATCGGTGACATGCTTCAGAACAGACCCTAAAAGTTCCACCAATAGTAAAGAAGAAATTCTAAGGTAGTTGTACAGGAATGTTCTAGTATCCATCTGTATTATACAAAATACACGAAAAATTCATAAACAGTGATTTCCTGGTTGTAATTCGAGCCCGAATCACACGAGTTTAAAATAATTCTTTGTTCTACCACTGCTACATCTTATCTTTCTAGACGGTCCAGTCAGGTTAATCTGATCACCGCCTACGTTCGACGCCGACATGCAACAATAATCATTTGCTGGCGACAGATGAAAGCACTAACAGTGGAAGGTACGTAAAGGGTGTTGGGGAGGGGGGCAGAGGAACAGTGCAGTCGTCGTCATAATGCGGAAATGCAGCGATTTATTTGAAGTACAAATGGGTATGATCATAGTCTATCGGCCAAGAACGGAACCATTTCCGAAACAGCAAAGTTTGTAAACTCTTCGTGTCCCGCCTAGGTTAAATGATACTGTGCAGAAAAAACGGCGCTAACCAAAACCGGTGAATCACGGGCCATAGATGACAGGGGTGCACGACCGCTATCCGAGATGTATACTGGTGAATAGACGTACAACTGTTGAGCATCTGACCACCCGGATAAACTAAGGACGTCCCGAAAGTCTCTCCTCATAGACCGTTCAGCAAAATCTGGCGTGTTTGGGCCTCTGCAGCAGGCTCCTGGTTCATGCGCCCATTCTGACAGCTGTTCATGGGCGAAGCAGGCAGGAATTTGCACGCCAGTACCGTAAACGGTCGTCCACAGAATGCCAACAGGTGCTCCAGCAGATAGATGGCCAATGGAGCATACGGCGTGAAACGTCTATAAACAAAGAATCCAGATCGGAGGAGGGAATGTTGTGGTGTCGCGAACGTTTTCGTGGCATTCCGTGGGTGATCTCGTCATTCTGAAAGGCACATTGGATGCATCAACACTTGGGGACCATGTCCACTCATATGTGTTGTTGTTGTAGTTGTTGTTGTCTTCAGTCCTGAAACTGGTTTGATGCAGCTCCCCATGCAACTCTATCCTGTGCAAGCTTCTTCATCTCCCAGTACTTACTGCAACCTACATCCTTCTGATCTGCTTAGCGTATTCATCTCTTGGTCTCCCTCTACGATTTTTACCCTCCACTCTGCCCTCCAATGCTAAATTTGTGATCCCTTGATACCTCAGAACATGTCCTGCCAACCGGTCCCTTCTTCTTGTCAAGTTGTGCCACAGACTCCTCTTCTCCCCAATTCTATTCAATACCTCCTCATTAGTTAAATGATCTACCCATCTAATCTTCAGCATTCTTCTGTAGCAACACATTTCAAAAGCTTCTTTTCTCTTCTTGTCCAAACTATTTATCGTCCATGTTTCACTTCCATACATGGCTACATTCCATACAAATACTTTCAGGAACGACTTCCTGACACTTAAATCTATACTCGATGATAACAAATTTCTCTACTTCAGAAACGCTTCCTTGCCATTGCCAGTCTACATTTTATATCCTCTCTACCTCGAGCATCATCAGTTATTTTGCTCCCCAAATAGCAAAACTCCTTTCTACTTTAAGTGTCTCATTTCCTAATCTAATTCCCTCAGCATCACCCGACTTAATTCGACTACATTCCATTATCCTCGTTTTACTTTTGTTGATGTTCATCTTATACCCTCCTTTCAAGACACAGTCCATTCCGTTCAACTGTTCTTCCAAGTCCTTTGCTGTCTCTGACAATTACAATGTCATCGACGAACCTCAAAGTTTTTATTTGTTCTCCATGGATTTTAATACGTTCTCCGAATTTTTCTTTTGTTTCCTTTACTGCTTGCTCGATATACAGGTTGAATAACATTGGGGAGAGGCTACAACCCTGTCTCACTCCCGTCCCAACCACTGCTTCCCTTTCATGCCCCTCGACTCTTATAACTGCCATCTGGTTTCTGTACAAATTGTAAATAGCCTTTCGCTCTCTGTATTTTACCCCTGCCACCTTCAGAATTTGAAAGAGAGTATTCCACTCAACATTGTCAAAAGCTTCCCTAAGTCTACAAGTGCTAGAAACGTAGGTTTGCCTTTGCTTAATCTTTCTTCTAAGATAAGTCGTAGGGTCAGTATTGCCTCACGTGTTCCAACATTTCTACGGAATCCAAACTGATCTTCCCCGAGGTCGGCTTCGTCCAGTTTTTTCATGCGTCTGTAAAGAATTCGCGTTAGTATTTTGCAGCTGTGACTTATTAAACTGATAGTTCGGTAATTTTCACATCTGTCAACACCTGCTTTCTATGGGATTGGAATTATTATATTCTTCTTGAAATCTGAAGGTATTTCGCCTGTCTCATACATCTTGCTCACCAGATGGTAGAGTTTTGTCATGACTGGCTCTCCGAAGGCTGTCAGTAGTTCTAATGGAATGTTGTCTACTCCCGGGGCCTTGTTTCGACTCAGGTCTTTCAGTGCTCTGTCAAACTCTTCACGCAGTATCGTATCTCCCATTCCATCTTCATCTACATCCTCTTCCGTTTCCGTAATATTGTCCTCAAGTACATCGCCCTTGTATAGATCCTCTATATACTCCTTCCACCTTTCTGCTTTCCCGTCTTTGCTTAAAACTTGATTTTCATCTGAGCTCTTGATATTCATACAAGTGGTTCTCTTTTCTCCAAAGGTCTCTTTAATTTTCCTGTAGGCAGTATCTATCTTACCCCTAGTGAGATAAGCCTCCACTCATATATGCAGCTCTTTTTTCTCAGGTCACGACGGCATTCATCAGCAGGACAATGCAACGTGTCACACAGCTCGGAGTGTACGTACATGGTTAGAAGAGCAACAGGATGAGTTTACCGTACTGTCCTGGTCCTCAGACTCTAGGGATTAAGAGTCAGTCGAGAATCTGTGGGACCATCTCGATCGGGCTTTGTACCATGGCTGAGTGATACGGTGAAACAGTGTTCATGAAAAATACTTTTTTCAGTTCTGATATGCCTATCACTTTAAAAGCTGCGGATTCTCTTTCCTTCAACAAGGACACGGCCAGTTTTTTGCTCAATACGTTGCAACTCCAGCACGTTTTGTATTATAGCGAAATATGGGAGAGAGTGTCACAGAAATGATACAGGATTTGGGCTGGAAATCATTAAAAGAAAGGCGTTTTTCTTTGCGACGGAATCTTCTCACGAAATTCCAATCACCAACCTTCTCCTCCGAATGTGAAAATGTTCTGTTGACACCGACCTACATAGGGAGGAACGATCACCACAATAAAATAAAGGAAATCAGATATAGGTTTTCATTCTTTCCACGCGCTTTTTTTTTAAAAAAAAAAAACCTCTTTAGTGATTGTAACGTCTAACGTACCGTCCTTCTCAAGAGTTGGCGGTCATGCCGCAAGCGGCAAAGTGGACCTCGTGCCGACACGGGACAAACGCCAACGATAGGAAGAAAAGCTCTGCATACATTACGACTTCAGTATGCAAGACGTCTGTTCCGACGGTGAGCTCACGGTCGCGGGAGCCTTGAGCTGTTGAACTGCACAACACCCAGTAAGTCAAAACAGTAAGCAGCACTCGTTTCTTCACCACATAGCACGTAGCGGGTTGAAACACAAACATATTCGAGGTGATTGTTTGTCAAAGGCGTACGTTCGTCCCGCACTTCTTTTCCAGCTGTTTTCAACAGATAAGCAAGCATGGCTATCGGAGGTGTATGAAGAGACTCACGTCGGGATCCGAATCGTTGTAGTATTATAGCTAAAGTATTTTACATTCAGTGAACAATGCCAAGCTCGATGACCCAGTGCAAGCTTTTGAATAGGACGCCACTTCCGTGACTTACATGTGCCTACTCTATCTCAGGTATTATTCATCCGGCGAAAAGGGATCTACAGTCTAACGTGGAATCCACACCACGTGCCGTTAGAGGCGTCTCCTGACACTGTTGAGAGGTGAAGGCTAGATCGAATGCAGTCTGAAAATATCCCTTCTTCCGACAGGGGTAAGATACTTCGCAAGCATGTGACATCAAGAAAATTGAACTTCTGCTCGCAGCACAGCATTGAAAAGACTTTCAACCTTAATCTAACCGTCTATCTCATATTCTGGCAATTAAATCAATGTCACACGGTCACGTATTAATTGTCCCACCATTATCACTCATAACTCAGTATCTATTAACAGTGTACTCGTGGAGTATTATCCCACAAAAGCAGAGAAGACACCTTTCTAAATGGTTATTCTAGTCTACAACAGTTTCAGAAAAGCGAAATTGTGCTGCGAGGATTTTCCAACATTTGCCCGGATATATAAAGTTTTCTTCGAGACAGTAGTACTGATATGCAGCATGATCTTCATACAGTCGTTTACCCTGTAATGTGCTTTTAAATAATTGTGTCGACAGTGCTGTAAAAGCACGATACGTATTAAATTCCTTTATCCGATTTTTAATTTAACGCAATCATTCTACATTGTCCGCCCCGATAGCTGAGTGGTCAGCGTGACGGATTGCCGTCCTCCGGTCCTGGGTTCGATTTCCGGTTGGGTCGGGGATTTTCTCCGCTCAGGGACTGGGTGTTGTGCTGTCTTCATCATCATCTCATCCCATTCGGAGCGCAGGTCGCCCAGTGTGGCGTCGAATGTAGCAAGACCTGTACCAAGGCGGCTGGACCTGCCCCGCAAGGGGCATCCCGGCCAATGACGCCAAACGCTCATTTCCATTTTTTCCATTCCACACTGCCACTGCAGGCGCAGAATGATAGTAATCTACGTGCCATGTCATTAGAAGTCAAATGCACTCCGACAGCAAGATTTACGTGCGTGACGTTATTGTACACTTCGC
The DNA here is from genome assembly GCF_023864275.1 of Schistocerca cancellata. Classification (NCBI taxonomy): domain Eukaryota; kingdom Metazoa; phylum Arthropoda; class Insecta; order Orthoptera; family Acrididae; genus Schistocerca; species Schistocerca cancellata. The sequence goes on from NC_064626.1 coordinate 1,085,143,541, forward strand.
AAACGCTTACCTACTGTTCTTTTACAGAGCAATAAACAGCAGTGAAAACAGAAAACAAACTGACACATGCAGCCGCATGTAGACGACTTTAATATCTCCTGTCCAGCAAGATTCCGATGTTCTCGTTGGGGCTCGTAACTTAAATTTGTAGTTCTGTAGCATGGGCGGGAAGATTTATCATGTTAAATAATTATTTTACTAACAGATTTACCCTACCCCCATGAACCATGGACCTTGCCGTTGGTGAGGAGGCTTGCGTGCCTCAGCGATACAGATAGCCGTACCGTAGGTGCAACCACAACGGAGGGGTATCTGTTGAGAGGCCAGACAAACGTGTGGTTCCTGAAGAGAGGCACAGCCTTTTCAATAGTTCCAGGGGCAACAGTCTGGATGATTGACTGACCTGGCCTTGCTACACTAACCAAAGCGGCCTCGCTGTGCTGGTACTGCGAACGGCTGAAACCAAGATTCCGATGTTCTCAGCCGTAATTTTTCCCGAGGGCATGCAGCTTTACTGCATGGTTAAATGGTGATGGCGTCCTCTTGGGTAAAATATTCCGGAGGTAAAATAGTCCTCCATTCGGATCTCCGGGCGGGGACTACTCAAGAGGACGTCGTTATCAGGAGAAAGAAAACTGGCGTTCTACGGATCGGAGCGTGGAATGTTAGATCCCTTAATCGGGCAGGTAAGTTAGAAAATTTAAAAAGGGAAATGGATAGGTTGAAGTTAGATATAGTGGGAATTAGTGAAGTTCTGTGGCAGGAGGAACCAGACTTTTGGTCAGGTGAATACAGGCTTATAAATACAAAATCAAATAGGAGTAATGCAGGAGTAGGTTTAATAATGAATAAAACAATAGTATTACACGTTTATACGCCAACAAGCTCTGCAGATGATGAAGAAATTGATGAAATGTATGATGAGATAAAAGAAATTATTCAGGTAGTGAAGGGAGACGAAAATTTAATAGTCATGGGTGACTGGAATTCGAGAGTAGGAAAAGGGAGAGAAGGAAACACAGTGGGTGTATATGGATTGGGGGAGAGAAATGAAAGAGGAAGCCGTCTGGTAGAATTTCGCGCAGAGCATAACGTAATCATAGCTAACACTTGGTTCAAGAATTATGAAAGAAGGTTGTATACATGGAAGAATCCTGGAGATACTAGATGGTATCAGATAGATTATATAATGGTAAGACAGAGATTTAAGAACCAGGTTTTAAATTGTAAGACATTTCTAGGGGCAGATGTGGACTCTTGACCACAATCTATTGGCTATGAACTGTAGATTAGAACTGAAGAAACTGCACAAAGGTGGGACTTTAAGGGGGTGGGACCTGGATAAACTGAAAGAACCAGAGGTTGTACAGAGTTTCAGGGAGAGCATAAGGGAACAATTGATAGGAATAGGGGAAAGAAATACAGTAGAAGAAGAATGGGTAGCTCTGAGGTATGAAGTAGTGAAGGCAGCAGAGGATCAAGTAGGTAAAAAGACTAGGGCTAGTATAAATCCTTGGGCAACAGAAGAAATATTGAATTTAACTGATGAAAACGCAGTAAATGAAGCAGGCAAAAAGGAATACAAACGTCTCAAAAATGAGATGGACAGGAAGTGCAAAATGGCAAAGCAGGGATAGCTAGAGGACAGATGTAAGGATGTAGAGGCTTATCTCACTAGGGGTAAGATAGATACTGCCTACAGGAAAATTAAAGAGACCTTTGGAGAAAAGAGAACCACTTTTATGAATATCAAGAGCTCAGATGGAAACCCAGTTCTAAGCAAAGAAGGGAAAGCAGAAAGGTGGAAGGAGTATATAGAGGGTCTATACAAGGGCGATGTACTTGAGGACAATATTATGGAAATGGAAGAGGACGTAGATGAAGATGAAATGGTAGATACGATACTGCGTGAAGAGTTTGACAGGGCATTGAAAGACCGAGTCGAAACAAGGCTCCGAGAGTAGACAACATTCCATTGGAACTACTGACGGCCTTGGGAGAGCCAGTCCTGACAAAACTCTACCATCTGGTGAGCAAGATGTATGAGACAGGCGAAATACCCTCAGACTTCAAGAAGAATATAATAATTCCAATCCCAAAGAAAGCAGGTGTTGACAGATGTGAAAATTACCGAACTATCAGTTTAATAAGTCACAGCTGCAAAATACTAACGCGAATTCCTTACAGAGGAATGGAAAAACTGGTAGAATCCGACCTCGGGGAAGATCAGTTTGGATTCCGCAGAAATGTTGGAACACGTGAGGCAATACTGACCCTACGACTTATCTTAGAAAATAGATTAAGGAAAGGCAAACCTACATTTCTAGCATTTGTGGACTTAGAGAAAGCTTTTGACAATGTTGACTGGAATACTCTCTTTCAAATTTTGAAGGTGGCAGGGGTAAAATACAGGGAGCGAATGGGGCTATTTACAATTTGTACACAAATCATATGGCAGTTATAAGAGTCGAGGGGCATGAAAGGGAAGCAGCGGTTGGGAAGGGAGTGAGACAGGGTTGTAGCCTCTCCCCGATGTTATTCAATCTGTATATTGAGCAAGCAGTAAAGGAAACAAAAGAAAAATTCGGAGTAGGTATTAAAGTCCATTGAGAAGAAATAAAAACGTCGAGGTTCACCGATGACATTGTAATTCTGTCAGAGACAGCAAAGGACTTGGAAGAACAGTTGAACGGAATGGACTGTGTCTTGAAAGGAGGGTATAAGATGAACATCAACAAAAGTAAAACGAGAATAATGGAATGTAGTCGAATTAAGTCGGGTGATGCTGAGGGAATTAGATTAGGAAATGAGACACTTAAAGTAGAAAGGAGTTTTGCTATTTGGGGAGCAAAATAACTGATGATGCTCGAAGTAGAGAGGATATAAAATGTAGACTGGCAATGGCAAGGAAGCGTTTCTGAAGTAGAGAAATTTGTTATCATCGAGTATAGATTTAAGTGTCAGGAAGTCGTTCCTGAAAGTATTTGTATGGAGTGTAGCCATGTATGGACGTGAACCATGGACGATAAATAGTTTGGACAAGAAGAGAAAAGAAGCTTTTGAAATGTGTTGCTACAGAAGAATGCTGAAGATTAGATGGGTAGATCATATAACTAATGAGGAGGTATTGAATAGAATTGGGGAGAAGAGGAGTCTGTGGCACAACTTGACTAGAAGAAAGGACCGGTTGGTAGGACATGTTCTGAGGTATCAAGGGATCACAAATTTAGCATTGGAGGGCAGCGTGGAGGGTAAAAATCGTAGAGGGAGACCAAGAGATGAATACACTAAGCAGATTCAGAAGGATGTAGGTTGCAGTAAGTACTGGGAGATGAAGAAGTTTGCACAGGATAGAGTTGCGTGGAGAGCTGCATCAAACCAGTTTCAGGAGTGAAGACAACAACAACAACAGATTTACTGAACTGCAACATACATGTACAGTATTAGGTAGTCATCCCTTTATATTTTCTTCTATTTCATATCCATTGCACATTTTGTAAGTGCTTCTTCAAGCTTTCTTTTAACAAAATGGTTCAAATGGTTCTGAGCACTATGGGACTTAACTTCTGAGGTCCCCTAGAACTTAGAACTACTTAAACCTAACTAACAAATTAGGGACATCACACACATCCATGCCCGAGACAGGATACGAACGTGAAACACAAACTGAAGCACCTAGAACCGCACGGCCACACCGGCCAACTTTCTTTTAACATGTCCGTAACATTTCAAGTCTTTCTGTTGAACAAATTCAGTAACTGAATTCTGAATATCCATTCTACCTCCTGTTTTCTTCGTGTCCCTGAAGATCTCTGTGTTATTAGTAATTTAACATCCGAATCAAATGTAACTCAAATGTAGTTTAAATTCTGTTTTGGATTGGATTGGTATGTTTGTACTGTAGAGTACACATGCAATATAGAAATCGTCATCTTTCCCGAATTCACGTGTGCTCAAATTTCTTCATCTTGTTTCTGATCAGCTAAACATGTGAAGGAAATTGACGTCACTCTTCAAACTTCTACTTAGATTTCACACCGTTTCAGACTAGTTCCAGTTTCTTTAACATTCTATAAAAAGAGTTCCCCTCAAAACAACACCACAGTAATACTCTGATCAGAGTACTCCACTGAGTCCTGAAGAAGGAATATCCGCGCATGTTGGTGATTTGCGTCGTATCGGGATGGAGGCATTACTTCGTAAAGCGAAGGTCACGGTTGCGAATAGCACTTCGGGCACGGATTTGAGTCATAAATGTATCTTTACTGTCTACGTATTGTATAGATACTAGACGGAGTCAGAAAAACGGTGATTGTATAGCTCATATTGTGTAATATGGTAATATGTACATACAAAAATGGTTGACCTTTTAGCCAATGACCTGCCCTTTTGGGCCGCTTGAAATTTGCAAAAAAATAAAACAAAGTAAAATAAAAATAAAAGTCTTCTATGTGTAAAACTAAGAGGGAACTATGTCCCAGAATTTCTGCGTCAGGCTGGAATAGCACCTTGAAAATCTATTCATCTAATTTAAAATTTCCTGCAGAGTCAATAAAATGCAGTCATGCCAGATTTTGCGCGCCAATCCGGATCCCTACCAATGTCGACTAGTACGCTTCCTGCTCTTCAGGTTGAATTCGCATCTCATAGTGACTCAAGGCTTTCAACTGCAACTTATTTCCTCTTTCACTTTCAAAAACCACACGCCGCTGAACTGCAAATCGCAGGCAAACACACTGATTCCAGTCCCAGCGTGCCAACTAATTTTGACCCAAGGTGAATGACTTCGACCGCAGCTCACCTAACCACTCTGCTCAAAAAGCTGACGCCTCTGGGTAAATAAGCCTTCAAAAGAACAGCAGTCAAACATTCTCAGTGTAAACACGCTGCCCAAGAGCGCTTCACTATTCGTCGCGGCCGTCCGCAACCGCTCGCGGAATGCCTGATGTCGACATCACGGAAGTTAGTTTGTGCAGTCCCAGCAGCACATGGTGTCCTCTCTCTCTTAGACTTGTGCCCGCCTTTCCTATTCTATAGGATATTCTGCCTTACCGATACCAGCACATGCTAACAAACCAGGCTACACCCACATCCTGCGCTAAATTCCCAACCGAAGTCTCAAGGAAAGAAGGCACGTCACACTATTAATTTCAGCCGTTCGCCGTACAGGGACGAGTCTGACGGATTCCATGGCGCTGTTCGAGACGTGTACGGTAAGTGCCGACACCAGTTTTCACCCATTCCACGCTCTCTCACTGGTGTCATTAGCACAATCACTCCACACATAACCATCAAGTTCTCAGCTAGTACACGTACCACACAACACTCATTTTCAGAAGTAAGGCTGCCAAGCTGCTCGCAAAAGGAAAGCTTTCCGATTAATCTTAACCTACACTGTCCGTCCAATAAGTTCACAGACTGATTCCATTCCTGACATACAACAGACGCCAGCGCAGTAACTACGGTGACAGGTTGAACTGGTTCAAAATGGTTCAAATGGTTCTGAGCACTATGGGACTTAACATCTGAGGTCATCCGTCTCCTAGAACTTAGAACTACTTAAACCTAACTAACCTAGGGACATCACACACATCCATGTCCGAGGCAGGACTCGAAACTGCGACCTTAGCGGTCGCGCGGTTGCGGACTGAAGCGCCTAGAACCGCTTGGCCACCGCAGCCGGCAGGTTGAACTAACAACTGTAAACAACAGCTGTACTTACCGATAGTCAATTGTGAGCAGACAGTTAGAGGACTTGCGACCGTAGCGTGCAAACGTTGTTGTGCCACGTATAGCACTGGACCGACTTCTCTACATCAAGGCTTCAAAACATTGTGGAGGATGTTTGCAAAAAGAGAGAAGGGTGTACCAAGTTAGTCCCGCAGATCTCGACTTATAACACGCTAAGCAGTTCCAGCCTAAAGTGCTACCCCTTTGACAGGATTTAAGGTTGGCAGTGATCGTGTATTAACGGAAAGTAGTCGGACTATTAATTCGTCATCTGAAGGGTTACGTATTGAAAGGATGCGGAAGTTGTTCTAGAGAAAATCGAACCAAAAGTATTATAGCTGAAAAGTATAGCTGTGGTCATGTAAATGAATACGGTCGCTCTAGGCAAAAGTAATTTCAAGTAAATGTACAACTAACAAAGCAAAATAATTACTTAATTAAACTCCGCTTCACTGGGAAATTTGTTTGGAAACTGGATACGAAAAACAACAGGAAACACTGGTATGTGTTAGCAAAGTAATCAGTCATAAGTGAAGCTGCTATGTGGTTAAGTATAGTGGCAATACGTTATTTCACACTAACGTACAATGCCTGCTTTAGTGTTTAAAGAATAATGCTAATTACACTGTGGCACTTGACACTGGAAAAGCACAGATAATATTGTTATGTGGTGGCTCTGAAACTTCATCACTGATTGTCAGTAATTATGATATAGTTACCAAACTACGCTAACACTTTCTGCTTTCATGGAATGTGTACAAGCTTTTTCACTGCGTAGAACATGAGTTACATATGGTGGCCCTGAATCTGTGATAGCTTAATGCAGTTTTTGTAAATAATACTTTCAAGCACACAGATGTTTCAAAATTTTAATTATCGAGCTCTACACTGACTTTCAAAAATAATTATCATTACTCTGACTAATCAAAAAGGGGGACTCTAAAAATGTTCTGTCTACTAACACATTTGTCGTATGCCACTTTTAGCGTCAATCAGAACACGTAGAGAAAGAAACAATAGATACACGAAACATCAGTTACAAAGGTGTGACGCATGTGTGATTGATGCAGGCCTTTGAACTGCTGTAACCAGTGTTTCACTATTACATTTAATGCCTCCAGGAATGATTTTAATAAGAATTGGAAATTGTCGCTTCAAACAGGAACTTTAATCAGTTATCCTTTACTAGGCTTTGGCTTATGAACTTTCATTATCACGTGGAGACCTTCACACAAAACAATCCTTGCGAAACTGAAAACTACTCCTCCACGATATTTAGCAGTATTTTTAATAATCGTAATGATTCAGTTCGACACTTTCACTTTGTTTTAACATGAAAACTCCCAACATTCCTGTACCATTCCTATCAAGATAAATTATTAGTCTGCCATGACGTGGGTGAAATGCGTAACGCCGTCAGTTGCTTTCCGAAAATAAATCGTTGCGGGAGACGAGACTTTGTGTTTTGAGTAAGCATCTACCACAGAACGACAAACTGCAGAGATCCCCATGAATGGTCAATGCTTTGACAATATAAACGGCGCTAAAGCCAATGTGATGCGCGAGTGGAACATCATCCATAATAAGGACCTTTCTGTCGGTTTCACATGGCTGTATGAAAGTTTTGTGCCTTGAATTCAACTGGGAGGAGGCTGGGAGCAACTTAGTAGAACACCTGAAATCATTATAACGTTTGTCTATTTCTTTAAATCCAGTCTCGAAACATTTTGATGAGGATACACGTCAGGGTCTTCCATCCAACAATGCCATCAGACTTTATGTTTCAGGGAGAGCTATAAGTCAACTTTGCTATTCTTACAAGGGGAAAGATGTCATATACTAAATGACTACAAAGATTAAATAATGATCCACATTTCTGTTAAACAGCGTTTCTGGCACATTGTCACTCTGCCAATATTTACCTGCAGTGTGACGTACGAGAATCCATTTCTTACCTAAACAAAAAAAACTGGCCACTTTAATTTAGATATTTCACGTTTTCATAGAAATCTAATGCCTTCGAAATCATAGTTTTTCGTCCGCTCGTGTAATCTAGCACCTATCAAATCTTCATCCTCAGGATAGAACCATTATTGGTGGGTACATTTACTAATTTTAAAGTGCGGTTGAATACTGCATCTCTCCCGTGAACTACAGAACACCGTCTTACATTCTGTTATCACTTCTCCATATGCACTGTGTGGCGCTGTTCTCTCTCGGCTCGATGGTGATGGGTGTTCCAGTCGAGATGACGTGGAACCGCGCCCGTCGATCACAAAACGCCAATCTGTAACTTTTAGAAAAAACTCCTCGCGTGGTTTGGTTATTTTCAGATACTGTATTTCGAAAATGATATCACTGTCTCGGTGGAGCAGCACGCTGGAGAGTTTGCGCTGCCCTTGCTTGTAATGAAAGCAGTTGTGTTCGTTGTCTGTCGATCTTCTTCACTTATAAATGTAGCGAGTGCACCATTCGATAACGCGCTGCCTCCATTGACCTGAAATGACCAAAAGTCCCTTGCGTGTTCGAGACAGACCCTTCAGTTTACGCGAACTTGCTGACTATAGTTCTTATACCCGGTTTGAGAATGGTTATTCAAACGTTAAAATTTAGTGTCTTGAATCATTATTCCATCACCCAAGCCGAGGCCACATTGTGAATTTTGCGAGGATGTTAAGTTAAATATTATTCTGTCGTCAAGGCGTCACTACGCTGCGTATTCAACAACTGCACGACGTAACTTCAGAGATAACATACCCTTGAACAATGTTCAGAATGCGTCGCAATTATTGTCTACAGTTATTGCTGTTCACATTTAAGTTATCACTCATTCACTTGACACTATTATGTTATCAGAATAATCAGTTAATTTCACGAATACACTTTAAATGTCCATGAAATGATATAGACGACACGGAGAGTTAAAGTTGAATTAAGGTTTATTGTTCTTCGTAATTATTGTCTGTCCCTACGCTGAGCACACACACCGATATGCCATTTAGGGAATTATATCCGTTAACATCAGTAATTCTGACCCTGACCTTAACTTCTGACAACATGGCGAAATGGTAATTTCTTCGTGATTGCGTTTAGTTGTAGCCTACTCAAGTCTAAATAATCGAGTTTATGTCGGCGATCAGTCTCTTTCTGTGTCCTTTGAAGTTCGTGACTATTAAGTCCCATCACAAATCAGTAATCACACGATTCACTTTTATGTCACGTTCATCAAAATCCCGTTATTTGTCCAGACGGTAAAGATGATTCTACATTAGTCCGACTTTTAACTGATACTTCCAGTCTTTATCGTAAAACTTTGAACTTCAGATCTGTTTTAAAACAGTCTAGTAGCTCTTAACATGCATACTACTGTTGCCAGAGTACAAGAGAGAAGTGAAGTTAACATCTCCATTTCCGAGTTACAGTGTAGTCACAGTGAACTTACAGCTCAATGCGGCTACAACTCTCTTCTAGGATAAAGGTTGTCTTTGGTCGATTTTTGGTCTGGGCTTTAACCTTCGTAAATAATAACTTTTGAATTCTTTCTTTAAAGTTTCTGTTTTGTATCATATGATATTCTTTCATTACTCTTTCTTTATATAAAATCCCTTGTAATCAAACTGACAAGAGTGTAAATTTTGTTGTCAGGAGCTGCCTTCACTGCCAGGATGACTAATTTTGCTATTTCTTTTGCAACAAAAGGGTGGTCATTATGGGTTCTATATCTGAGGTGTTGCCGGCCGGTGTGGTCTCGCGGTTCTAGGCGCTCAGTCCGGAGCCGCGCGACTGCTACGGTCGCAGGTTCGAATCCTGCCTCGGGCATGGATGTGTGTGATGTCCTTAGGTTAGTTAGGTTTAAGTAGTTCTAAGTTCTAGGGGACTGATGATCGCAGATGTTAAGTCCCATAGTGCTCAGAGCCATTTGAACCATTTTGAGCCATTTGAGGTGTTACAACTGCCGCTATTTTCCCCTTCGGACTGATAATCTGAAGTACCTAAAATCCTTACGGGCAAAATTATACAGTTGGTAGAGGATAGAAAACTTAGTGAGGATTTAGTAACCCAAAACGAATATTTCAAGCTGTACTATGTCTAGAATGGACAATATATTTGACACACATGTTTGTAAATTACACATATTTCATACCAAACAACAGACAGCTCCGTGACTTACATTCATCGAATAAATCCATATTTGAACCTCACTGTCCAGTCGCATTAATGTAAGCTTCTGTCACAGCCTGAACAGTCACCTTCGGCAGCTTGGTCCGCCGAGAAACGCGCAGGAACAGAGTCAGTGAGATACTGGAAGGTGCCGAGAGGGATTTTGGGCCATTCCGACTCCAGAACCGTGGCCAGCTGATCTAGGTTTCTTGGCAGAGGATCCGTAGGGCGTACAGCCCGACCGAATGATCCTAATGATTCTCGACTGAGTACAAATCCGGAGACTTTGGTGTGCAGGGAGTATGGCGAACTCATCCTGATGCTATTCGAACCAAGCTGTGTGACTTGTTTCATTATCTTGCAGGTAGATACCATCGTGCCGAGGAAAAACAAACTGGATGTAGGGGTAGACGTGGTCCCAATGACAGATGAATACTTGTTTCGATCTAGTATGACTCCTAGAATGGCGAGACCATCCAGAGGATGCCACGAAAACGCTCCCTCCATGCTGGACCCTTCCGACGACTGTTGTTACATGTCGGCGGTCGGATGCACAACAGTTGCACGTCTATTTGCCCACACATATATCCGCAGCCGTAGTTCACGCTTGTCATCTACGGCTCGTGGTACACCACAGTTTTCTCGGAGCCCGTTTTGTCGCATATGCGAAGAGTTTGTAAACTTAGCCGTTTCTGAAATGCTTCCATCCTTGGCCTAAAAACCAATGGTCATTCTCATCTAGACATCAGATAAGTCACTTCGTTTCCTCATTACGACGACGACTGCACTGTTTTCCGCGTTCACCCGACACGCTGTTAGTGCTGCTCCCTGCCGTGGTTATTGCAAGTTGATGTAGAACATGGGCAGCGGTCACCTTAATGAGACCGGACTGTGTTTAATTGTTTGTCATTATATGTTGTCATAACCATTAGAATTGCTTCTTGCCACTATGTTGTACCATACGTGACACCTTTCTGCTAAGCGACGCCACTTTTAAAATCTGTTCAGCAAGGTAAGCACTTTCCATGTGCACTGTACCTGCTACAAGATTGAAACTAGACGTAAATCAGTAGCAGCTATAATGAAACATTTATTTTGCAGCTGACTGCAAACAGCAGTCGAACTCCACAACATATTTAAACTGCTGGGCATCGCTCTTTGCTAATGAGTAGCTCAAAAAACTGAACGACAATGCGTCTGATAGCTGTGCTCAATGCGTTACTCGAGCACTTTAGAATGAAATCTCGGCAATGTGCGCTCGAATGTCTTCACCGAGCGAGGTGGCCCAGTGGTTAGCACACAGGACTTGCATTAGGGAGGATGGCGTTTCAAACCCGCGTCTGGCCATCCAGTTTTAAGTTTTCCGTGATTTCCCTATATCGCAAATGCCGGGATTGTTACTTTGAAAGAGCACGGCCGATTTCCTGGCCCATCCTTGACACAATCCGAGCTTGTGCTCAATTCTAAGGACCTGGATGTCGATGGGATTTTAAACCCAATCTTCCTTCTTCTTCCTTCAAATATCCCAGGTAGTAAGGACTTTGTGAAAGAATCGCTAGGGTCCGGGTTCGAAACGGACGATACCAGACGGTTTCATTTTGCAGGCGTTTTCAGGGAAACTTCGTCTGAACATTTCCGCTGGTAAAACAAAAGTCTGAATTTTTTTGCAACTTATCTAGCAGCTGACGTAGTCATCTACTTGCTTTAAATTTCCTTGCAGTAATGTATTTTACTTCAGTAATCAGCTTCGCACCTTATTATTTATCTTATTACTCCCAGGTTTCGTCTTATGAACGATCACAAAAGAGGGCAGATTTAATTATTCGCCTGAGAAATAGATAATTGGCCGAATTTAGCTCATTTCACATTTTATCCCTTAATTCTACCCCATGCTTGAATTGTGTTTGGTTCACAACATTGCATTGATAATATCAGTGACTAATCTATTTGATTATTTCAGCTAAAACGCTTAATAACACCTCATTCCCCGTTTATGCGTTCAGCGGAAATCCTACATACAACACAATGCCTCTTGCATATTGCTTTTGGTTGAAAAATTGCGCAGATGTTATTAAGATGTGACCTCCAGGTGTAGAAGGGTTGATGGCGCGAGAATGACACTCACTAAGTGTAAAAGGCAGCTGTTATGCTCAGGAAGCAACGGTCACTAATGAGATCGTTAAAGGCGGAACTCCGTTGGCGTCGGTCAACTTCCGTGTATGGCTCGTTGTGGACACAATTTAGTGACCTTCCCCGCGGTCCTTCTTGTAATTAAGTAAACTAGCAGGAAAGAAAGCGAAATTGGAATACGTCTATAAATCCAACGAGTATCCAATCCACCACAAAGTTTGACAGTGGCAGAACATTTTTATTAATATTTCCTGTATAATAACATGAACCTCGAAATATTCACTCACCAGTAAAACCAATCTTCCATTAAATATCATATTCCTTCTCCATTCCAAGATTTGTGAAATAGTTACAGCAATATCCAACTCCTAAGGAAGTACGAGTGCACAATTACCCATACGCAATACTTCACCCGAATGAACTGAAATTTTCAGGATTCTTTATAAAGAGGTATTCGAAGACATAGGCTTAGTTTGGCTCTTACAATATGTAAGTAGGCTGTTTAGGTTTTCTTATTGGCAACGTTACGTAGCGCAGTTGGAGGTGAGCCGCCAGCAGTGGTGGATGTGCGGAGAGAAATGGCGGAGTTTTGAAATTTGTAAAAATGGATGTCATGAACTGCTGTATATATTATGACTTTTGATGACTATTAAAGTAAATACATTGTTTGTTCTCTATTAAAATCTTTCATTTGCTAACTATGCCTACTAGTAGTTAGTGCCTTCCGTAGTTTGAATCTTTTATTTAGCTGGCAGTAGTGGCCCTCGCTGTATTGCAGTAGTTCGAGTAAGGAAGATTTTTGGTGAGGTAAGTGATTTGTGAAACGTATAGGTTAATGTTAGTCAGGGCCATTCCTTTGTAGGGATTTCTGAAAGTCAGATTGCGTTGCGCTAAAAAATATTGTGTGTCAGTTTAAGCACAGTCGTGTATAATTTTTCAAATGGGACGTTTCAAATACAATGATACATTCTATAAGTTTCATGATTATCACTGGACACCAGTTGTAGCCGCCTGCGATTAGCGAAAGAAATAATTGTTCAGAAAAAAGATTTTTTCAGTTTAAACTGTACTCGAAGATAAGCCATGGGATTAAGAAAATCCTCTAATGATGACTAATAAATAGCTGTTTTAAGTCTGAAATGATTATGCTCAAATTATTTGAGTGACCAACTCGTAAAGCTTAAAGCACAGAGCGCTACTTTACAAGATAAAGAGTTGAACTAAATACGTTCGAATTCACGCAATGGATTAACAGAAATTTGTTTGGTGCACGACCATCCAGAGTGTCGATTCTGGAAGTTTTCGATGTTCATACGGACAAATGCTCGGCTGGTTCCAACGTTCTGCTTCGAAAACTATAGTGCACGAACAGTCCATATAAACACCCAGAAAAAAGATCACACGATTCACAGCTGGCTCACACAGCATCCCTCCCTTAAGTTCATTGACGACTAGGGATACACGTTAGGACAGAGGCCTTCTGTCATTTGATTAATTAGTCACTTTATGCGAAATGAGTGACAATGTAAAAAAGTGATTATCCGAGCCCCACATCCATACTCCGCAAGCCACTTCACGGCGCGTGGTGGAGGATAATTTGTATATCGCCGTAATTTGCATCATTTCATCCTCCAGTCGCCAAAGATCACCAAGAAGAAGCGATTAATGGTAAGAATCCGTATGAGATCCAATCTCTAATTTTAACTGCGTGATTTTGTTGCGAGATACACATACCAGGACTCAATATACTGGTTGACTCTTCTGGAAACGTACGGTCCCTGAATTTTAACAGTTCACCGTACGTAGTGTAAGTAGGCTGTTTAGGTTTTTTTTATTGGTAACGCCACGAAGCGCTCTGTATGAAAATCACTGGCTGTGCTGTGTGCAGTCTGTGGCTGGATTGCATTGTTGTTTGCTATTGTAGTGTTGGGCTGTTGCCGGCCAGGGTGGCCGAGCGGTTCTAGGCGCTACAGTCTGGAACCGCGCGACCGCTACGTTCGCAGGTTCGAATCCTGCCTCGGGCATGGATGTTTGTGATGTCGCGTAGCGTTGCGCAGCTGGAGGTGAGCCGCCAGCAGTGGTGGATGTGGGGAGAGAGATGGCGGAATTTTGAGAGCGGACGATCAGGACGTGTGTCCATCAGAAAGAGTAAATTTGTAATATTGGATACCATGGACTGATATTTATATTATCACTTTTGAACACTATTAAGGTAAATACATTGTTTGTTCTGTACCAAAATCTTTCATTTGCTAACTATGCCTATCAGTAGTTAGTGCCTTCCGTAGTTTGAATCTGTTATTTAGCTGGCAGTAGTGGCGCTCGCTGTGTTTCAGTAGTTCGAGTAACCAAGATTTTTGTGAGGTAAGTGATTTGTGAAACGTATAGGTTAATGTTAGTCAGGGCCATTCTTTTGTAGGGATTTTTGAAAGTCAGATTGTGTTGCGCTAAAAAATATTGTGTGTCAGTTTAAACACAGTCATGTATAATTTTTCTAAGGGGACGTTTCAGTAGAACGGTATATCTCTTTTGGCGTTTGGCACTCGAGTTGGCTGAGTTTCTGTGAGACACTTTCGCGCTTACTAAATGAATCTGAAATGAAAAGTTCTGCTTTTCTTTGGATCTTCTCTATTTTCTCTACGCATCATATCTGGTACGTATCCCCGACTGACGAGCAATATTCACGTATTGGTCGAAGGAGAGTTCTATAAGCTACCTCCTTTGTGGGTGGAGTACACTTCCTGAATTCTTCCAATGAATCACAGTCTGATTTACCTACGATTAGCTTTACGCGATCATTCCACTTTAAATGGCTTTGCAAGCATACTCCCAAATATGTAATGGAAGATATTGCTTCCAATGAATGTTCAACAACTGCGTAATCATACAAAAAGGTGTCTTTCTACCTTTTTATGCACTATACGTTACTTTTTTATGACGGAGGTCAAGTTCCAGTCCTATGTTTCAGCATCATAGAACATCCGACGTCACCCACTAGGCCATTTATATTTATATTGAGAAGTAGTAGCCTTATAACATTCCCTTACGTTACACCCGAAGCTACTTTTACGTCCGAAGATTTCTCTCCGTTAAGAAAGACGGGCTATGTTCTGTACGCTAGGAACTCTTCAGTCACACAGTAGTAGTCTTATAACATTCCCTCGCGTTACACGCGAAGCTACTTTTACGTCCGAAGATTTCTCTACGTTAAGAAAGACATGCTGTGTTCCTTATGCTAGGAACTATTCAGCCACACAGCGGCTTTTGTATTCTGTACGCTTGTCTCTAATTTCTTAGGCAACACTGTGGAACTGTATCGAATGCCTTCTTGAAGTCACGGAGCACGGCATCAGCATGAGCTTACATTCTTCTCTGTCTGAATTCAGAATGTATGTTAAATCTGATTTATCTTTCCTTTAAATAAAAAAAAATACAAAAGATAAATATTCTACCACTCGTACCCCGCTAACCTAGTTACCGTTTCCTGCGTGTAGTGCACGCCTGACCTATTAAGAGTGGTCCTACAAATGTCCACTCTGTGGCAGACGTTGCTAAATCTTCATTTGAGATCGTCACGAACTCGTCATAGCCTTTGGTTTAAGCTCGGCCTTTCACGATGGCCTCTGAACCCAGAAGGCAGGAGGTATTCTTACCGACATGAGGTAGGATTTGTAGCTGTATGCATGCGACCACGGTGCTCAGTTGCTGCCGGCTTAACCTACTTCGCATCTTGGATGTGACAGAGTGGACATTGGCCTTCTTTTCCGTCTAGCCGGCTACTTCCGTAATGGACTCCATCGATCACCTAACACTGGAGCTCCCAATGACCAGGAAACCCATCCTCTGCACTAGTCTGGACCCTTAAGGGAGATCGGTTCCAGTACCAACACACTCTCCTGTGAGCAATACCTATAGACAGACAGGTGTGCAGCCAGTACCCCTTTCGCGTTCTGTGCAAATAATTGCGACCCTGCCACTTTTCACTATTCACCTTCACGTGAGTGTAGACTGGCCAGGAAAGCCTCATCGGAATGCACTGCACTATCAGGAATGACAGGCAACTCTATCGGCAGCAGAGTCTTCAAAGCATCCGACTCATGTGCCCCAACGCAACCGTAGTTGAGGGCATCACCACGAAGCCTGTCCACCTTGGCCAACACATTTTCCAGCTGTTTCCAGACTGAAGCCGACTTCCCAAACATTCGTACAAAACAGTCACAGTCCCCATCCATCTTTAATGTATGTTCGTCTGTACCATTTAGATTACAACACTAACTCAAGCAGTCGTTAGATGTAATCCAAAAAGTTCAAAGTCTTCTCATACACACTACTGCTCGAAAAATACCAATTTGGAGTAAGTTAATCGAGACTTGTCAACATAGCTGAATGTACAATTCACTTCTTTCCAGAAGCACGTGAGAACAAAAACTACACTACTTTCTGCGCAGAAACAGGAAATGTTGCTAACATTGGGGCGTATGCTAGCTACCACTGCTGCACTAATCATTCAGGCATTATACGCAACGGTCGCAACATACAAACTAAATAATGCTGCAGTAGTGATTACGGTGGCTTGAAGCCGCACTAGAAAGTCAGCTCACACAATACAAATTAACTAAAGTTTAGAATAAGTGAATCTACACTATCTGGCACAGTTAAATCCGCACACACTATTCACTTCTTCTCAGAAGCACATGGAAACGAAGATTAAAATAAATTCTGTGCAGGAACAGAAACTATTGCTGCTGATGGTGCATGCACTCGACCTCATGGCTATCGCTGTACTTACTAAACAGGGTGTCCCAGAAAGAATGGTCAATATTGAGGGATATAATAGCAACAATCATTTGAAGCAAAACCTTCATACGGACTTATGCCCCATTTCGAACAGTTTCCGAGAGAAAACACAGTAAATGTACATTGTTATTTATTTTCTTTATTATTGAGTACATTGTCACGTTTACACACTGTAATGCTACTTGAAGTGTACACCCTGCTGCCTTGCAAAGTCAAATCAGAGGCCAAAACTTTCTATAATGGTGTCTAAAAATATATCTTGACAGTGTACTGTTATGTACAAACTCAATAATTATAAACGAAGCGAGTTAACACTTTATTAATTTGCGAAGTACATTTCTTCTTCCCAAAACATTATCGTTAAACAATCGTCTTAACACTCTAATAACAACGCGTCTGCACCTGTATGCAATTCAATAACTCCAGTTTTAAGATTTCAAAACAAATATTAGTACGTGGTTAATATAATGCTATTTTTTCTTATATTTGGGTATAATATCGATACCAACGTTTGCCGTATCGTTGGCTGTAAATGGATCTTTATGCCCATCCTACAGAATCAGCATATCGCATATAATGGTGTGACACACACACACACACACAGACATATATATATCATCATTACTATATAATATTTACTCTAAAGAGAAAGAAAGTTGCTTTTTGTGAATCACTTCAGTCAGTGAATCTCCATTCGTATCTCAATATTGTACCATAGTACTATGCAACTACATAAGCCCGAAGATGTGGCTCTATCTGTCACCAAATATGTAAGTAGTCTACTTTTCTTTAACATGCTTTGACCCTCACTACCCTCTCCTTAAAACGGTTTTAATTTACCATTCTCAAATTCTCGTCAGTCAAGCACTGAGCGCCTAAATAACTCAATTGTAACTGTTTCTCGTTAATTGGGAATTAACATTCTTATCACTGACACTGAATATGACCCGAACCCAAGATGTATAGACGTTAACAATTCCTTGACGTAGCGTAAAACACCAAACGATAACTAAATTTTATTGTTACCGATTTTCTTGCCTATTTGCTTTGCCGCAAAAGTGGACACCTTTACTCTGCTTTTTTTCGTAACAATAACAACAAGCAATCAAAGACTCCTCAGAGTCAATATTTTTCTAGCGAAAAACATCGGAGTCTGGAGACTGATTTGTTTCTATAAGGAATATGTTCTTTATTTCTTTCAGTGGCCTTATAATCGATATCCAACGTGCACGAATGACCGTATGTCTCAAAATCACTACTCAGACTAAAGAACTACAAAAAAAGTGATCACAACCACCACTTTGGCTCAACATTTAACAACAGTAACCAAAAACCTCAGCCTCTTCAGGCATTGGCTCCTAACACTTTCTCCCGTAAAGTGTTCAACGCGTCGGTCACTTAGCACTGATTTTTTTTCATTAAGTGGTTAATAACATTGTTCGTAGCACGTCTTAACATTCCTTGATGATGCGAAAATGCGCAGTGAAATCTGGTGCTAGTCGGACTCAGAGCGAAAAAACATTTCCAATGATCAAAAACCGCAAAACGACAGTTAATTCCTCTTGCGTACAACCAATTCACTACGAAATCCCTAAGGATTCAATTATTTATCTGCGCCCTATTAATCATAAATGATTTGTACAAGTGCTATCTTCTGATTTAATACCGACAAAAAATCATAATGACCGACACAACTTTACAGCCGGTAACTGTGTTAATTTTTAAGAAATTAATGCTCTGTCTCTCTACCGCCAAGACTTTCGAAGAATATTCAACACACTCGCTGACTTAAACCGTGAATTTCGAATTCAAGCAAGGTCATATCTATAACCGGCTTGATCCAAGCCGTTCCCCTTTCAAAACTGTTCTGCCCATTACAACCATCAAAACATCTGCGGAAACCAATAAGAACGAATAGTATTATTAGCACGTCTGGAACTTTTCAGTTGTCGTGGTGGGTCGTCATCTTTGTCGCTCAGAATTCTGATTGGCTGCTACACTCGTCACCACCGCATTAGCGGCTGACTTTCTACCCAACCTAGCACTCCCTGCCGCTCACTTCTACGACAGTATACGCACAACAACTTATGAATATAACCAAGCGTTTTACGATGTCAAGATTTCGTTACTCCTACATCGGCCTGCAAATTATTTCCGTAACGAGTCGAGGCGTCAAGTTAGCCCGTAACGTCTACTACAGAATCAAGGTGCGTTACAACATGTACACATCACTACAACATGCTGTTTACTAAGTATCAATTGAAAGATGCATATTTTTAACATACAACTCTAATAGTAAGCATTGTCGTACACGTCACATTACAGCCGGTGCTGGTAGTAGGAATACGCTGCACCATCTCAACAATGTTGCTGTTCCTGAACAGGTTGTTGAACTACACTTTCAGAAGAAAACTGAAACTTGCATGAATACCTGTTTCACACAATGTGCTGAAAACTCTGACGATCACTCGGTGTGGCGCACTACTTCACTCCTAATATACAATGGAAAACTGCGCCTTCAAAGGGCTAGTTTAATGGCAGAAAGGGCTCCCGTGGAAAGAGGGTGAAACCAACGAGGTATGTTTGGCTAAAATAAAACGTCAAACAAATTCTCTGGGTAAGACACGTAAGTGCCGGCCACTAACTCAAAAACACATATACGTACATTAAATGTGTTCTTTATCGGAGAACACTCGAAATAGGGCACATGTCCATATGACCTTATTTGCTTCAAATGAACGTTCCTATCACGCTCCCAATTACTGACCATTCTTCCTGGGACACCCTATATCTCTTGAATCTTTCTGTTTACTTGTAGTGTATCTGACCATCGATGTTTATCCGAGGAAGATATTTCGCACAGAGATCTCAGGTGAGTTATTTTGGTTAACGTTGTAATGTACTTACACACTTCCAAAAATTCAGTTCAGGCGCAGACTCGAAAATGAACTTTTCCTCACCATTCACTCAAAGCAGTGGAAATAACGGCACACCATTTGGAACGAGTTTCACTACATCAAAACTGCCACTTTTTTTAACAAAATGGTGACAAATAATACCTATGTATTAAGCAATAAATTTCTAAAACAATACTTCCACCGCGTATATGTTGTGGAGAGAAAGCTCTGTAATGGCACATTCGTGTTCAGAAGTTTATAAATTTTAATGAAATATTCAGCATATCTGAATATGTTTCCACGTGACAATCACAAACGAGTTTGCAATAGTGGTGATGATGTATTACTGTAATTTTTCGATAACAGCCACAAGTCGCACTTTGTATTTTTTATTTACTAGGTTCGCTCTTCAAATGAACAAGAGCATCATCAGCATATGCATTTTAAAATGGGCTGACTACGTTAAGATTACCTTTAAAGTTGGCTGAGAGCTCTAAAGATTAATTTGGCTGTATTATAGTACTTGAACTTACGTTTAAAGCACGTTTAAAGTACAGTAGTAAATGATGACATTGATAGGGCCAAAGAAGTATTAAAGTGGTCACCCGACAGCTAGGTCTTTGATGTCCACATAATACACAACTCGTGTAATATAGTAAGTTCTAAGATACTGTTGAAACAGCTGCAAGAAACGCAAATTACACCAGCATTCTGTCTAACCTTTCATGGCGGTTAATCAGTAGTTGCCAACTACTGGCCAAACTCTGCAACATTTATGGGGATGATTTGTTTATTTATTTATTTATTTTTTAAAGTGAATTTTCGTCGTACAAATCAGCGCCTAGACCGACTGCATTTGCCATTAGGCTATATCATCATCTTCCTTAGTCACAATCTTTCACAGATCCAACAAAGTCATGATGAAGAAATGAAGGAAGGGACATCAGAGTTTAGTCCGCTCGGCATCGCAGCCATTAAAGGCGAAGCAGAAGTTCGGATTGTTGCAGGGATCGAGAAGGAAATGTGCCGTTCGGTATCAAAGGAACCATTTCGGCATTTGCCTGGAGCGATTCAGGGAAGTAACGAGAAACGTAAATGTGAATGTCTCGACAAGCATTTGAACCGTCCCCTTCCCGAATGCGAATCCACTGTGCTAATCGCCGTGCAACCTCACTCGGTTCAGAGATGGAATTACTACCAAGCTACTTACGTTTTCTCAGTCACACTCGTCAAGCGACGGCGAGAGGGTCAAGGGGAATGGGAACAACTGGTGTGTACTTTCTTCAATGGAAATACCGTCACTCGCATTTGAGATAGGACAGTAAAACCCGATAACACACCTGTTGCCACTGTCATTAGACAGCTCCCACTGGACAAGGGTGAGAAGGAAATCGGCCTTGATTTATTCCACCCTGGCATTCGCCTCGATCAGTTACGGACACCATGGGAAACATAGATCGCATATGACCGGTGGCGATATGAAACCCACCAGTCCCAAATGCGAACCCAGCATCTTAGTGATTCCTTCGCAGTGGTTCATTTTGTATGAAGTATTATGTTATCCTAAGAACTTAGAAAGAAGCCAAGAGATACAGATATAGATGGATCGCAGTAAGATCTTAAGTCACCAAAACCTAATCCGTTACAGAGGGCGCCGAAGTGCAAACTTTTCTGCAAAAGCCCCGAATTCAGGCGACTCCGGAATACTACTCTAGATCTGTCCTATTGGGACTGCCTTTTACGTACGGCGGAATAAACCGGCATGGACACGTTTTTGAATCCTCAGAGGTTGCTGTTTACTTGCAGATAACGTTCTTCTCTGTTCTCCACAAACAGGTAGTTTGCAACTGCGACACTAATGGCTTTGCAACATTATTCAGAGAGGATCTTCGTACAGCAATGCAACTAAAATAAATGTAGTGATTATGATGACTGAATTACCTTTAATTTGTATTAATGTGTGAGACCTGGCTGCTGGCTCCAAGTTAATTTCCGGGTAAAGGATAATCTTTGATCGGCTGCCGAACTAGGTGGCCCTCGGCCGAAGTGAGGTGAGCTAGGTCGTCGAGAGGAAAGTGGGCGGCAGTCGATGGAGTGGAATCAAGTCCGGACATGGCAGATCGAAAAGATATTTTGCTTTGCAGTGCAGTGCGGCGATTGCAACCGCGTTTTGCTGTGGGGCTGTCAGTGCACTGGAATGGTCGCTGTCTTTATCCTGCTGCAGTGGATTTGTCGCACGTTGCTATACCCGCAAGCGTTTTAGTTTCATTTCATCTCTCCCGGTGCTGGTTTTTGGGCAGAGTGGAAGGTGAAAATTTCTATTATCTGGAAACCGGGATGTTTACGTTACTGTACTATCACTCAATGCTTTATGGCCATTTCTGCCTGAATTGCGATTTGCTGGTTGGGTTATTTGAGAAAGAAAGTGAGCTCCGAATTGCTATGAGTTGTTTGCGCCCAGATATATTTATTAATATATACTCATGCTCATAAATTAAGGATAACTGCAGAATGTGGTGCCACACAACCTGGCACTACACAAAACTGATGCTAATAGTATAGGCACATAGGGAACACACACGACACAGATCTGCAAGTCCACGGTATTGGTGATGAGTTGAGAAAACGATCCAAAACATCATGTGGTACAAAACGCCACTGTTTCCTGCGCATGTACCCCTACACCAATATGGGATATGATCACCATGCACACGTACACAGGCCGCACAACGGGTTGGCATACTCTGCATCAGGTGGTCGAGCAGCTGCTGGGGTATAGCCTCTCATTCCTGCATCAGTGTCTATCGCAGCTCCTGAAGTGTCGTAGGGGTTTGAAGGCGTGCAGCGATACGTGGACCGAGAGCTTTCCAGACGTGCTCCATAGGGTTTAGGTCTGGAGAACAGGCAGGCCACTCTACTCGCCTGGTATCTTATGTTTCAAGGTACTCCTCCACGATGGCAGCTCAGTGGGGCCGTGCGTTATCATCCATCAGGAGGAAGGTGGGACCCACTGCACCCCTGAAAAGGCGGACATACTGGTGCAAAATGACGTCGGGACACACCTCATCGGTTATAGTTACTCTATCAAAGACATGCAGGGGTGTACGTGCACCAATCATAATCCCACCCCTCACCATCAAACCACGACCTCTATACAGATCCCTTTCAAGGACATTAAGGGGTTGATATCTGGTTCCTAATTCACGCCAGATGAAAACCCGGCGCGAATCACTTCTCAGACTATACGTGGACTCGTCCGCGAACATAACCTGGGACCACTGTTCCAATGACCATGTACTGTGTTCTTGACACCAGGCTTTACGGGCTGTCCTGTGACCAGCGGTCAGTGGAATACACCTTGCAGGTCTCTAGGCGAATAAACCTGTCTGTTCAGTCGTCTTTAGACTGTGTCTGGAGACAACTGTTCCAGTGGCTGCGGTAAGGTCCCGAGCAAAGCTACCTGCAGTACTCCGTGGCCGTCTGCGGGCTCTGATGGTGAGATATCGGTCTTCTTGTGATGTTGTATACTGTGGACGTCCCGTACTGCAGGGCCTGGAGACGTTTCCTGTCTGCTGGAATCGTTGCCATAATCTTGAGTTCACACTCTGTGTGGCACGCGGAGGTACCGTGCTACGACCTGCTGTGTTTGACCAGCCTCCAGCCGCCCTAGCATTCTACCCCTCGTAACGTCATCAATATGTGTTCTTTGAGCCATTTTCAACACAGTCACCATTAGCACGTTTGAAAACGTATGCACACTTACTCGCTGCACCGTACTCTGACGTGCACCAACACACCTCTGCATATGTGGACCGCTGCTAGCGCCACCATGCCACGACCGGAGATCAGATGCACCGCTTGGTCATACCCCAGGTG
Organism: Schistocerca cancellata; assembly: GCF_023864275.1. Classification (NCBI taxonomy): domain Eukaryota; kingdom Metazoa; phylum Arthropoda; class Insecta; order Orthoptera; family Acrididae; genus Schistocerca; species Schistocerca cancellata. The sequence continues at coordinate 1,085,167,132 of NC_064626.1, forward strand.
ATTTAAACCCGCAAACCGCCCACCAGACCGTTGTTTCACCATGTATCAGCATTGTCCTTAATTTATGAGCATGACTGTATATTTTTCGTGTTATTGCCTCTTAATGCTCGTATTGATTGACTTCTTAAAGAACTTTTGCTTTACATAAGGAACAGCTTCTTGTCATATTGAATGTAATTTCGATGCTCTGGCTTGCCTAATGTTGGATTTTATTGTGTTTTACTGTTTCCTAAGGAGTTCCGGAAAGACTCAATGTGTGTCGCTTCACGGTGCGGTTTCGCCGGTTGATATTCTCGACGCGTTGTTTCCCTTATCTGTGAGTTGGCGGAAGCGGGCAAACTCCTCTGAGTATTTAAACCTTATGTTGTTTCAGCGTCACTGTAGGTAGACAATACCTGTGATAACGGTATTTCCACTCCTGGCTTATTTGGCGAATTGTGCGTAATCAAAATTCGCAAATTGGCTATTGAGTGCCTGAGGTGGATACGTGATATTTGTACTTCAACTAATAAATCTGCCTGTACTTCAGGAGCGCCTGCCTGATTTGTTATTCAAAGGACTTCGTGAAGTTTGGTCGGCCTCGTGTTTGGTCTGACCGGGCCTTGCAACCGACTAACCAGGCACGACTTCCTTCCGGAATTATCGGTATGTTACAGACAACTCACACACTGAAAGTGCCAGCTGGTGTGTGTAACGGTGGCAAGGTGTCTCCATTCTGTAATTAGAACCTAATGTTTCTAATCTGAGGCCTCTACAGAGAAGTTGTTTCATTAAATTTGAAAGCTTGGGTATTTGATCTGTATGTCCATGTTGAATGTATTTTTTCTCTTTAAATGAACCTTGGCCTCCGTAAGCCTTGGTGAATTAGCAGTGATGGTTAAAAATTATTGTTGCGATCCTTTACTCTGCATATCCAGCAATCTTATTAACAAACGTTGTATTCTGTTGTATCTTACAGAAGAAGAAAACCTAAGTGAGCCTCACTCACGATTTTAGACCTGTGATTTTCTGTTGTTAAGGACAGATGTTTTTTCTTTTTTTTTCCAAGTTCTTAACCATTGAAGAGCTTGTGACGGGGCAAAAGTTTGTGGGTGCTGTCACGGACTTTGATTCGCTTTAACTTAGCGGTTGGCAAGAATAAATGGCTATAAATGTATGCATGTTCTGTAGCTAAAGTCTCTATGTGTGCAGCTATCGTACAAAGGCGAGCTTCCGACCGCGCTAAGAACGAGCAACTTTCCGCAAGGATTCTCCTCGCGCCGGCAGCAACAGACATCAGCTGTCAGAGATATCATCACATCGAGCTGTCCGCTATTCAATGAGACGAAGACCGCCAAAGAACTTACATGTAATTGTTAAAAGCGATGGAATTGTGAAGTGGTTGTCTAAATTGGTTCCCCTAGGGTTTTTGGGATTTAGAAGTTCGATTCTGATTTCACTCTTGGAGCTGGTAGGTGCAAGCTCTAACTAATTATCGTGTCTGTCACCGGGAAAGACAATAGATCGCGGATATAGATGGGATCGCGACTAATAAATTTTGTGAGAATATCGTCAAGACGTTTTATTGAATTATTGTTGTAGTTCAGAACTTTGGGTGACCGAGTTGTTAGGCATATTTAGCAGTGTATCTGCATCAGTTTTATTGTTCCGCGAGAGGAAGTGAGGTATGTAAAGCAATTGATTTGAGTTTATTTTGGGTCGCAGCGCTGGAGAGATGTTTGCTCCGATCGTATATGTGGAGGAATTGGTTAACTGACGCTGCAGTAACGTGGATAAAGTTTATTAGTGATCACGTTGTGTAGCAAGTAACGGACTAGCGTGCCGTTGTAAAGTTACACTCTAAATTTGGTGAAACTGTGGTCCTTAATTGAAGAAGCCGATGTCTGAAATTGTTAGTCAGTCATTGGACTGGTCTTACAGTGCGATTCGTGGTGTTCCTTGTGCTCGGAAGACTCTAGAAGTTGTTGTGGTTTAAGTTGGTGGATGTTGTATTCATGGACGCTCTAAGGTATTTGAGCTTTTGGTGTATTTCTTCGATTTTGAACGCTCACTCTATGGTAGTTAGTTGCTGAGCGGTTTATGTTGGTGTATATTTTGAGTGTGCACTACAGGGTCAGTGCGTAATAATTGTGATTTTGGTTAGCAATGAGTCTAAGTCTCAAATGGTGTTCTATAAAACCAGGAACCAGGATCTGCATGACTTACGTAAAAGAGGACACAGTTCTTGTAACCCGTAAATTTGTGACCCTAATCTTTGAAGATAGACTTTGTACCCTAGCGGAACCAATTAATATAACTCGACGATATTCAATTCCATTGCTTAGTGGGGTGACGAGTGGCAAATTTAATATAGAGACTGTTAGAGTGAATGCGTCTGTCAGCACCTGAAGTGGATGAGACTTGATTGTGTTGAAGTTACTACAAAAGTGGTGGTGGCACGTAGAATTTTTGTTTGTGTCTTTGTTTTGTCTGTCCTGTCCCGTATCCCGATTTGTGTGGAGTTTAGATTTTTTGAATATCACTCGTTCACACGAAATTTTTTTTTTTTTTTGAGGTACTAATTTGATTCTACTGAAGAAAAGTCAAAATTCAGAGGTCGGAGTCTAATTTTACAGTGGAAAGGTTTGAACCCTCACTGAAAGAAACGGAAGTAGCGTAAATAAAGAGCTACACTGCTGAAAAGTAGGTAAAAAGCCAGTCTTGCACAGATATGTCAGTTATTCCAGGTTACAAAGGCTAGACTCAAAGAATTAATGTCTTATTGCGATTTTATTACGATTTAACATCAGCAATTAGAGAAAATGGATTTAATTAGATTTCATTTAACAAAAGGCAAAGGTATTAACTTATTTATTCACATAACGGCTATTTCAAGGGCTTAAAGTGAAAGAAATAAGGAAAACTGACAATAAAAAATAATGTTTACAGATCGTATGAGAGTTAACAATATCGCAGAGATAGCTGTGCTATACCGCTGGTTTGCAATAAAATTCTAACTTTGGCTGCTACGTTCGTAATTATCGTAATAGGAAATTTAAATGAACATGCAACACACAGATTTACCGTAAGTAAGTGAAACATTGGTGACGGTAAATGTTTATTACGCGTTTTTAGATGACTATTTTATAGTAGTGAGTGAAAAAGCACGAATAAAGTAAATAACCAGCGATAGTAATTGTTATTTAGGGTTATAAAGATCTTAATTATTTAAATTGTAAATAATAAACCTATAGTTTAGTTACGTGTTATAACGTGTGCAATTTTACTGAGAGAGTTGTTGAACCGTTGTCAATAGTGACCCACGTTACGGCCCATTGAACCAGCGTATTTATGCTTCAGATAATGTGCAGTGTGCACAAGATTTAATCCAGTCCTAATTACTATAAGGTGGAGTACCAATACTAAAGCGTTTTGACCATTCACCACTTCAGCGCAGTGCAGTACTGTTGGCGAGTGTGGTATTGATAGAGCGTGTACGATGTAATAGGTGTATGTAACTTATGTACTTCTGTTTTAGTCAGATGCGTAGTTTGTGATCGAGGTATATTTAATCTTGAAGGCAGGACTATTGTGACTATACAGATCAAAGTCACTTATCGCCACGGCACTCTACATAGATCAAAATGGTATAGCACAGTACAAGCTCTTTTCTCAGTTCATCAGACGGCTGGTTGTTCCGCATCCATTATCTTCCTACTTTCCCCATTTCTTCTCCTCTCTGCTCTGGATATCATTGGCTAGCCTCCTTATTCAGTCCCTCTCTACTACCTGTACTCCACGTCTCTTATCCAGCGTCCATCCATGTACACCATTTGTTCGTATACTTTCAACTACTGATTGCAGAATCCTCTTCTTTCCTTATTTTGAAATTTCCCTACCCCAAAGAACTCTATTACGTACATTAATTGCTCTTTTTGGCTGCTGGGTCCTATGTTCCACATCCTCCCTGTTTTGTGCTACCAGTACTTGATAATCAGCTAACAGTAATGAATAGATAGTTCCATGCTGGGAAGTAATTCCCATACCTCCACACGGCTGATTCCACTGTTTCAATATATACTGCCAATATATATTTTAAACAGGATTGGCGACATAGTGCAGCGCTGTCTAAGTTCTTTCAATGTTTAGGATGGATAATCGATCCTAAGTATTTAAACTGCTTTACTGCTTTAACAGTTCCTTGTGGTAATGCTATATACTTTCCTTCCTTTGTTTTGGCCATGTTTATTCCAAGCCCGCCTCGTTCAAATGCTTCCATTAACTTCTTCATTATAAGCTTGACATCCTCCCTGTTTTGTGCTACCAGTACTTGATAATCAGCTAACAGTAATGAATAGATAGTTCCATGCTGGGAAGTAATTCCCATACCTCCACACGGCTGATTCCACTGTTTCAATATATACTGCCAATATATATTTTAAACAGGATTGGCGACATAGTGCAGCGCTGTCTAAGTTCTTTCAATGTTTAGGATGGATCATTCAGCTTTCTCCCTACTTCAGCTACTGCGTACGATTGCTGGTACGTTCTCCGAATAACGGATGTTTGCCATTCTTCTATAAATATTTATTCAGTCGATTCCCATGGTGCCTTGATGGATATAGAATCGTACGCTTTCTCTGAATCCACAAATATTACGTGTACTTCCTGATCCTTAGAATACGCCCCCTCACCTATTTGTCTATGGCTAAGAACATGATCCGTGCAAAGTCGTCCAACCGTAAAACTTGCCTTGTCTCTCGCATCTTTCCCTCAATCTTACTTTTCAGTATAGCGCTAACAAGTTCGTTGATAGATGTCATAACACTAATCCCCGTGTAATTGCTTGGGTGTTTCTTGCTTACTTTTTAATAGACAGAAGATGTGTATGATACACACCATTGTCTTGGTATTTCCTTTTCCCGCACAATCTGGTAGGACAATTTACATATAAGTCTCACAATTTCATATGGTCCATTTTTCCACAATTCTACCACAACTCCTCCTGTCCACTTTCCATTGTTGCGTTTTTCAAAAATGGCTCTGAGCACTATGGGACTTACCATCTGAGGTCATCAGTCCCCTAGAACTTAGAACTACTTAAACCTAACTAACCTAAGGACATCACACACATCCATGCCCGAGGCAGGATTCGAACCTGCGACCGTAGCGGTCGCGCGGTTCCAGACTGAAGCGCCTAGAACCGCTGGGCCACACCGGCCGGCTTGCTTTTTCAGCATATATTTTACTTCTTCCTCTAGTATAGGTTCTGTATTACCAATGTACTGCTTTTTTGTAGATTTCTATTAACTGATCTCTTCTTTACCCTACCAGAAGTTATTCGAGTTGGTTTTCCGACTATCCAGTAGATATAAGTTTTACTGTGGGTACCGGACTGCTAGCCATTTTCATCTTCCTTATTGTTCTCAAGACTCCGCCAATCTCCAGTATCCAAGAGAATGCTCCATTTCCTCACATACTCTTTCCCCTGATTCTTTAATGCAGTATTTTGTTGATTTTTTAGCTCTCTTTTTCTATACCTTATGTCTGTTCAAATTCTATTCACTCCCAAAGCTCAATTATATGCGATATAATTTCTTCTTCTCCTCAATCATCACTAAACCACTAACTCCATGGTCGTTCACAGTTCTTACTCTTTCCCCCTTTCCCTTCCTGAAGCCTCATCCGCTGCTTCCTTAATCGATTGTTTTGGGAAACCGTATAATTCATTGACACTCCAGTCCTCCTCCCCTGCATCCAGTCACAGATTTAGTCTTCGATCATACAAACTTTCCATACATCCTCCTGTTAGCAGACATATCCTATGTTGTGAACCTGTTATACTTGTTCTGTGAATCTCCTCCCCCTTCTTCTCTTTCTCCTCTTTCCCCTGCTGTTTCATTGTGGTCTTTATCGTAAAAGCAAGTATTGAAGTACCTATATAATGACTTGAGCCACACTGTTCTCAAACACCTGCTATCTTCGCGCTATTACATAGTCTATAATTGAGTTTAGGTTCCTTGACTGCTTAGCCCAGGTCTATTCTTGAATTTTATTGTACTAGAATTGGCCATTCATAGCAGTAGACTTTGAACCTTACAAAACTTAGTCGAACTCCTACCGTTAGCCGGCCGGAGTGGCCGTAGGGTTCTAGGCGCTACAGTCTGGAGCCGAGCGACCGCTACGGTCGCAGGTTCGAATCCCGCCTCGGCCATGGATGTGTGTGATGTCCTTAGGTTAGTTAGATTTAATTAGTTCTAAGTTATAGGGGACTGATGACCTCAGAAGTTAAGTCCCATAGTGCTCAGAGCCATTTGAACCATCCTACCGTTAACATTCTCTACATCCTCTCCCAATGGACGTACATCATCATTTAATGTTTTTTTAATTCGTCAGTGTCGACCACTGCTAACAATTCATGTTCATCTGGACATTCGTCAACCACTTTTTGTAGTTCATTGAACAATTCTCTCTTCTCCTCAAAGGCCTCTTCATTAGGACCATACAACCCAGTTAATTCGCTTTATTCCATGAATCTCTGTTGTTACACTGATTACCCTTTCATTCACTTCCTTCGAGTTAGGCGCGCTGGGCAGCCGCGTGGTCTAGGGCGCTTTGCCACGGTTCCCGCCGCTCCCCCCGTCGGAGGTTCAAGTCCTCCCTCTGGCATGTGTATGTGTGTTGTCCTTAGCGTAAGTTATTTTAAGTTAGATTAAGTAATGCGTAAGCCTAGAGACCGAAGACCTCAGCAGTTTGGTTCCATAGGAACTTACCACCACCTTCCAGTTAATTATATCTTTTTTTTTCCTTTTCCTTCTTAAAAAGCTGCTAATCTCCGACTTTGCTCCTTCAGTTTTCTCCACTCCACCCCAAAACAGAATACACTCTCCACTCACTTCTTGTCCACAACCTTTCTTTTTCCCTTCTGTCATTACGAGAATGTACCTTTTCAGTACTTCCATTTCTTTGCTTCTCAGTTTTTCTTGCCAATTCCCGTACATTCCATATTCCACAAATCAGAGGTCTTGTTCTCAACCATATTCGATCCCTTTTGATCGACACGGTTTTTTTCCTCTCTGGGAATCACGGCAAATCGTGTTTTTACCGGAGTAAGATTCCAACACCATCCCGATCCCCCAGCCAGTAGGACCATGATTGTTTCTCAGAGTTTACTCCCCTCTCCCCTGTGGAGACTGCTTTCACTATGGCGAAGAGTCCCACCTATCCTGTGTTGCCACATCAAGAAAGGACAAGCCAGGCTCGGGTAAAGGAAACAATGGGACGTTGTGAGGCATTCATTGTCTGGCATCTTTGTAAGAGGGCTGTCCGGCAATGGGAGCCTGCCAGCAGCTGCAAAAAACTGCCCCTTTCTTCATTTAAACATGAACGGGAAGTGCTACGTTAAGACGACGTCTCCTCGAGAGATGTACACGTGTATTTCTTTATTTATTTACAGGTCCGGCTCCATAGGATCAAACTGAAGAGCTAATCTACGTGGTCATGTAGCGACTCAGTACATGAAATTATTTCAGAAAAACTGTCCAAATACAGTCTTCTGGTCCATTTCCTTTATTTCCAATTATTGACCGGTTTCAGGCCAGCTGCCCATCTTCACATTTGTTACAAAAAATTTAATTGAAATTGCTACTTTCAACCCGTTGTAATCAAATGTTTTTTTGAAAGAGTCTGATGATTAGCAACTAGCCCGATGATGATGATGATGATGATGTTTGGTTTGTGGGGCGCTCAACTGCTTGGTTATCAGCGCCCGTACAATGTCCCAACCTTTGCTCAGTCCAATTTCGCCACTTTCCTGGATGATGATGAAATGATGAGGACAACACAAACACCCAGTCATCTCGAGGCAGGTGAAAATCCCTGACCCCGCCGGGAATCGAACCCGGGACCCCGTGCTCGGGAAGCGAGAACTAGCCCGAAACTGACCGTATAGCAGTAATGGAAAGCGATCTGGAGACTGAATTCGAACAGTTTTGTATAAGGAACGATCGCGAGGACTCCCTGAAGACGAATATGTCTAGTGTCGATATACTTCAGAAACGGTAATAATAAAAGAAGAAAATTTACACGAGTCCTATGCTGGCAAGGTGCTGAGTATAGGGCATCCATAATTAAAGTTCTAATTTCAAAACTCTGCTCAAATTTGAACGGCTTATTATTGACGCAGAGGGAAATGCTATGGAACAAAAAAATTAACGAAAATGTTGCCAATGGATGGCGCTGTAAGCATCTTAACGTATATGTCGGCTACAAATGACAGACGAATCGCAATGCGACGGCTATGGTTTGAGTTGCACATTGCACCAAAGTAACTGTTTAATTTGCATGACTGCACAAGTTTGACAGTCAATAGTAGTGGCACTGTTAGCTAGGGAAGCCCATCCAGCACGGCAAAATCGTGCTAGACGTGGGAAAACCGGTTTTTAATAGTCCTGAGGCCAAAATACACATAAAAAGTAAAATTGCATTGGTTTTTAGTTGTCCTGGGCCCAGAAACTGCATAAAATGCAAAATGACATCGGTTTACAACTTGCTGTCCACCGTTTTCTGCCACAAGTTGAAATCGAGAAACTGCATGTTGCACATCAGATCATAATGTCTCTAGGGTCACATTCAGAATTCGTTGGGCAACGACTGCCTTCAATTCAGCTACGTTCGTAATTGAAGCACTGCACACAGCACTTTCAAATAACCCAGCGGCCGGAAGTCACACGGATTAAAATCAGGTGATCTGGACGGCCAGGTTGTTTGGAAATTACGGCTGATAATTCTAGCATTTCCGAAATGCTTCTGAAACAGCCACTTTACTGGCTGTGCAATGTGCAGAGGACCACCATTTTGCATTAAAATGATCCTACCCACACATCCCTGCTGTTAAAGGGTTGGAATGACGCATGTGCGCGAAAGAGCCTCATACTATTTACCAGTGACGGTATAGGTAACAATACCCGCAGGACTCATCTCCTCGAAGAAATACGGCGCAATGATAAACGATGCCATGAACCTTTACCACACTGTCACCTTTACAGAATGAGTGGTACTGGCTGATGTCAGCGCAGATTTTCCGTTGCCCATATTCTGCAATTCTATGTATTGACATGTCCTTGAAGATGGAAATCGACTTCGTCTGTCCACAGAATGTTCCGTGACCGTTCATTGTCCACTTCCATGCGAGCAAGAAATTCCAGAGCGAAAGTTTGTCTTGCTGGCAGGTCAGCAGGAAGCATCTCCTGAACATGCGTGACTTTGTATGGATAGCAACGCAGGGTCTTTCGTAGGTTTTTATGCACCGTGTCCTGAACTTTTTCAGGGCTTCTGGCTCACAGACACCGTTATCGTAAAAGAATTTTACTAACAACGTGCTATTTTTCATGTTGCGCGTCCCGGACGCAAACCGAGGAACACCTGTGTGCCGCACGGCTGTTGAGTTGCATATCCTGACGCTTACAGTTCCATATATTGGTCAAATTTTCGTTAATTTTTCCGTGTTTCCCCTGTGTGTCAGTAACATACTATTCAAACTTGACGTCATTCTGAACAATGGTTTTCTTTCTACAGCCTTTAGAAACTGGAACTTTAATTTTGGATGCCTTGTAAATATTAGTGTAACCAAACAAAACAGAAGTTTGCTTAATTTTTTTCAACAAGATCCCCATGACAAAATTTATAACTGACAGCGCAAGGGTTACTGCTAAGATTTTTTAGCTCTTGTCCTAGCTTATTGAAAATAGATGCAGCAGAATATGGTACATATATCTGCACAAGAATCAAGTAGGGGCCATCTAAACTCTGTCTGAATGTCTACCTGGCATTAATTAAGTCAAAGCCACTAATTCTTGGAATTAAACTCATACTGTTGACATTAAACGACGTCAGAGAAACTGTATACTGAGAAACCAATTCAGAATTCCCAAACTTCTAAACAGGAGTCGACAAGAGCTTTGTGAACTTACACCACATATTGCTCGAACTGCCCCTTCATGAGCCAAAAATACCTTTTGCGAATGTGAAGAATTATGCCACAACACAGATCCGTATGTCATAAGCAAATGAATGCAAGCAAAACAGAGTAATTGTCGTACTGGAGTATCAATTACTGCATACACTTTTCCGATGATAAATACAGCAGCGTTCAGTTTTTGTGCAAGATCCTGAAAGTGGGCTCCCCATAACACCTGACCATGTATCTGCACACCTAGGAATTTGGTACTGTGCCGAGATGCTGTTACTGTTGTTATTGTTAGTTGTTGATAATATTTAAAATTATGATAATGAGAGATGAGAGATGGCGAAACAAATGTCAGCGGAGCCTACTCCACTCGGATAGTCCCTATCAGCTATTTAATCACATAATGCAGGCCCTCACGACGGGTATCTGCGTTATTCCCGATATATACTGTAGATTACTCATCTGTATATGCCAATTACCAACACACTCTCTTCCATCTCAGTTATTGCACGTTTTCTGTCCGTAGCCTCTGAATTGGTTACGGCGGGCGATGCCCCGTCTACTGGCTTACTCACAGCCTCAGCTGATTGTCCTGTGACGTCACTCTCTGTCTGCTCTGCTATAGAATTAATTCTCGCTACAATGGTACGCTGCAGCAGCTTGTTGGCACACGAAATACGTTCGTTGCTAGCCGACTGTGATTCACCTGAGTCATCATCTGCCGTGGTAGTCCTAGTTCCTGGCCTCTCATTTGCACTGTACTGCAGCGTATCGAAGCTTCTCTGTCTATGTCGAGAATATTTCTTGCGTTTGGGCCTCCTGTATCTTGTTCCCGCGTCCATCCGGGGCACAGCGTTCGCGTTATTTAGTTTACGTCCTCTCTATGGGAGTTATTTCGCTCCCTATGTCCGCTTGTAACAACACTAAAGTTATACTATTGTATACGTAATAATTTTTTTTCTTCTGAATTTCGATGAATTAGTATAATCAATATTCTGGTTTCATTTCTTTTTGTTTCATGACATTATGTTGAAAAAGCTATAAACAATTTTCGATGTAAATTTTAATATTTATGTCAAATTTCAAGTACTGTTGTAATCGAAGGGAAGTGTACCTAATGTTGAAACTATAGTAAGATGTGAAAGATGTAATTGTATGCCTGATCCATACGTAGGTAATGTATTAGAATATGTGGGATGTAAAACCTTTGGTGAATACCCTGTCTGTAGGGGAGCGGTAAAAGGTGGAGGCAGGCGAGCGCGGGAAAATGCACACGGGCGCTGCAAGGCATAACGGGCTCAGCAGAGTTAGTCGGAGTTGGGCATCGATCTGAGAAACACGTGCTGGATCGAGGAGGCTCTCCTGGAAAAAGTGGTTTCGTTGAGCCTCGGATGCGCTGTTTCCGACGTCTATACAGCATGACAATATTCCATAGGCACTAAATGGAAAAGCATTGCGACGCCATGAAGAAGTAAAGTGCCGATATTTCATGAGCCATTGCTGAAATTGCACGTGTGCTTTGTGCCTCGCCATCTCACCGCCTGCCGACCGCCTCATCGATACAAACAGGTTGAAACTTTCAGTACTGTATTCGTGTGGACCAGTGTCACCTTTGCTAGATACTGTTCAATAAAACTTAAATTTTACAAGAACTGTCCTATCAATTAATTATCCTCACAACTAACCAAGACAGGGTCCTTTCCACATGTTGCGCAATCCGAGTATCCTAAGATGAAGATTTAAAGTTTATGTTAATAATAATTACCTGCAGACCTATCAATGTTAAAATGATGTTTAAAGATCTTTGTTGTTAATGAATACTGGACGAATAATATAGATATGACAAAGTTGGAAGGTAATGTTGAAATTGGTTTAGTAATGAAGTTTATTTAAATTGAGACAAAAATAACGGTAGTTAAATGAGCAGGAAATAATACAAAAAGAGTGGTAAATCATATTTTGAAAATCTTGAATGCTTAATGCTCTCAATAATCAAACTTTCACTATAGTGATCATAATAGTTTCAGGGTCCCCCCTTTTTTTCTTTTCTATTCATTTGAATTCTGAAGTGTACTGAACTGATTTGACCAGCAAAGTTAAAGTCAATATAAAACCTAAATTTATCAGTGTTTCACCCTTCTTAAAACTGACATTGTATGTGTGTTTCAAAAGTGCTATTTCTAGGGTAACCTATGCCCAATTTCAGTCGGATCAACAGACAAAACGCAGTTTGTAGTAATCATTATAGTGTAATGTTGTGTATTTATAGCTTGTTCAAATTAGTACAGAAAGGGAAAATATTAGTTCAGTAGATTTTTTTCTGGTTCTAAAATTTACCATATAATGCAGTATTACTACATGTTGTTATGCTTGTACGTACATCCACTTGTACAAGGAAAAAACTCACTTAATGCCTAATTAGGCTGGCGACTGTATTATTAACAATTGGTAGCATCTGCTGTGTATGTTTCTTGCCCGTCCTAACGTGTAGTTGCACTTTACACTTGCTTGACGTATCATTGTTGTTACTGAGTGGGTGTAAGTCTGATTTTGCCTCCATTCAGGTACACGCGGTCAACATATTTACTAAAATCCTTTCTTATAAGGTGAAGCCCGTCAACTTACCATAGTACAGGCTTTAAAGAGTTAACGTACACCCAAGCGTAGACGTTACAAGTGGCTTCCCGGTGACAGGACATCCAGTTGTTGTCGGTCACAAATTAATGTGAATACCGAGCAGTGGATGTTCAGTGGCACGAATTGCAATATTATTTAGTAAAATAAATAACAGTGAACGTCAAATACGATAGTGTAGTGCAATTTGCATTCAGTATGGACGGGAGAGTAGACACAGTAGATGTGCCGAGCATGATGGAAGAGGCGCATGGCAATAGCAGGAGTTTACGCGGCCAGATAACAGATGGCGTTAGTGAAAGGCAACTGGCGTATATACAATATCACGAACATGTTAATGAACAGATTGAAATGTCGAGATTGCCTCGAACACAGCAAGAGATAAAACAAGAAGTAGGGGATGACTTTGTAGACGATAGTGGGTACGTGAACGAATCCACTGACATGTTTGATTCTCCACAGATAAAGAAAGAACCGAAAGAAACTTTTGAGTTAGGATCGGAACACACTGATTCCGTAGAACAAAACAGTATGAAAATTTTAAGCATGAACGATTTATTTGAACAATTAACCAAACAAATTGTAGGACAGAGTGATCAGCTTCAAAAACAAGTCAGTAATCAGGTTAGTCAGCTCAAAACACAGAATGATCAGCTTAAAGCACATGTTGCTGAGCAGCTCAAAATACAGAATGATCAGCTTAAAACACAGGTTAGTCAGCTTAAAACACACGTTGACGAGCAGCTTAAAACACAAAGTAATCAGATTAAAGCACAGGTCGACGAACAAGGAATTAAAATTAGTAAACAAATAGAACAGGTAGAACAAAAAGTGGGTAATTTAAGTTCTGTGGTAAATACTATGAAATTTGAAATTGACACAATTAACAAAAATATGGATACTATGCAGGGGGAAATTGACAACATTAACAGTAGGTTTGATGTTGAAATTCTCAACATCCAAGAGAAAGTAGAGCCTCTAGTTGAAACGAAAGTAGACGAAAAAGCTTTCGGTCTTAAAACTGAGATCGTAAACGAATGTCAACACGGAATATCACAGTTGAAAAAGGCAGTTTCAGACACTGAAAGAGAATTAGCGAAAAGGTAACCGGATGTGTACTAAAGTGTGAACAAAATACATCGAAAATTCAAGGCAAAATTTTCGATCTTGAGGGTAAAATTAAAGATAGGCCTGGTGTTGTCTGTAATGGCACACCAGTTACGAAGCTATTGGAAGGTGAGGAACGCTTCGATCCCGCCAAGAAACATAACGGATGGCATCCGTTAGATTTCATCAAAAATTGCGAGAGAATATTTCCTGAACACTTGTCTGATCAGGAAAAGATAAACGTAGTAATTAGCGACTTAGCAGGTGACGCTAAGCGCTGGGAAATTAATTTGAATACCGAACGAATGACGTTCGAAGAATTTAAGCAAAAGTTTACGGAAGAATATTGGTCCGAACAAAAACAGGATCATTTGTGGCGCGAGTTTATCATGGCCAAACTTCATGATAACAGGGGCAGGAATTCTTTAAAAGATTTCTGCGAATATTGGTACCAGAAGTTGACGCATTTAAGAGGAAGAAGATCCGATTCTGAAATAATATGGGAGTTACATAAAAAGCTTCCAGAAGATTCGAAGAGATACATGGGAAGCAATCATCGTAGCTTCCAAGCGTTTCTCGAAAGGGTCGAAGACGAAGACCACTGGCGCGAAAGTCGTGCCAATTATCAAAATTTTGGTAACAGGAATAATCGTAATAATGACGAGAGAAATGACGGCGACGGATTTCGCGTCAACGTGATACAGAGAGGAAGAGGCAGAGGAAGAGGAAGGGGAAGTTATCTAGGTCGCGGTAGAGGGAATACCGCGCAAGATAATAATGACGCGGGAAACTGATTTCCGCGAACGTTGCGGGCCAAACGGAAGCGGACAGTACATAGTACATACCGGCCCCGATTTAAGAAATGTTACCGGACCGACAGTAAAGTTATGAGACAGGTTAGAGACAGGCGTGGAACGACGCGACGTGTTGCGAAACAAGCGTCAGGTGCGGGCATAAATGAGTCATCTTCGCCGCACAGAGCGCTATATGTTAACAGGCGAGTGGAGCATCAGAGGGCAACGGCGCAGCCTAGCAGAACAGCTGTTCAGAGAGAAACCGATAGCAATGCGGCAGAATTAGATACGAACACTGCCGTAAGAACTGATGAATACATTACGGGTGGTAATGCCGTGGCGAAGGAAATAGTAGATAAAACGGTGGAGACACAGAGAGGCGTGGTTAGCAGTGTTAGTAAAAAAGTAAATGGCGAGAATGATCTAGCAGAAGTAACTGATTGGTGTGTGCAGATCGACGATCTGTACAAGGGCCTAAAGCAATGTGAGTGGGAGGATTTTAAGAAGGAGTATGAGGCAAGGAAGTTGATTAGTGAAAAAGGAGATAACAGGGACGTCGATAAGGTGACGTGGCCCAAAGTTGAAGAGGAGAGAGTAAACAGCGCCGCGCTGAGTACGCGTGCTGCCGATAGGACGATGATTAAAGATAGGAAGGAATTGGAGGATGAAATACTAAGCATTGACGAGGAAGTAACTTCTGTTAACGATCCGCCAACAGTACGAGCTGCTACCGAAAAGCACCGTGAGGAAGGAGCAGGTAATTAACTGAAAGTAATTGAAGTCCACGAGGATTACACGAAATATGAATTAACAGTAGATGTGAGTAAAGCTGATAATGAGGACGTTTTGCCGAAAGAGGATACTGAGTTAAAATCTAAACCTGACGAAAACGCAGAGGAAGAACTTAGTGCCTGTCTCAGAAAAGCTTTTATGTTAGAACCTGAAAGCGATCCAGAATGGTCGGATTCTGACGATAGTTCAGATGACGAATATTTTGGTACTAGTGAAAATAATGGGGATACAGCTAATTGCGATATTGTACCTAATGATGACGAAGTTTCAAAACAAAATCCAGATGTTGAGACTGAACAAAGAAAGAAAGAGCCACCTGATGACTCAGTGTTTATTTTGCGAAGTGTTCAAGTAAGCAAAGACTTTGAACTCCAGAATCCGAGAAAGCCGCCAGATATAAATGATTCACAGGTCAGGGACGTATCTTGGGACAATGTCACAGTCGACCAAGGTGCATTGCGGAAAAAACTGGAAGGGGCATGATTTAGAGCCTGGGGCAAGTTTATATCGGACTTTGAGACTGTCATGAACACCTTACATCATGAATCTACTGGGTTCCCACGGGAAGAAATTTTGTTAGGCAGCAGAAGTAAAAGTTTAATTGAGGAAAAACTAGAGTTTCCGCCTTGTACAAGCTTGGGGTTGAGTCAAAAGAAAGAATTAGTCAGTAATAGGGCAAAGCAAACAGCTGAATCGAGATCTAAAAGACATGAATAAAATATGAAAGTTTCAAAATTTAAAATTGGGGATTATGTTCTTTTAAAAACCCACGAAAAATCTAATGAACTGAACCATGAAATTTCCAAATTTAAATATATTTATAATGGACCATATGTAATACAGAACATTCCACACGATAATGCTTACTACCTGATCTACCCAAAATCCAAAAGACCTTTAGGTGTAAGAAATGTTGTGGACCTGAAACTGTATGTTCCTAGAAGTGAGTGAACTATGTACAATCAGAAAACAATTTACAGTAAATATGCTGTATATTATGCTGAAGCTAATTTATGCCAAGTGTAACAAACCTTTGTAACTTAGGTAGACCAATATCAGTGTACTAATGTAATTATGTGGGTTTCAGATTACCAATTTTACTATAAATGTAATGAGGTATGGAGAAAAAGGGCTGAAAAGAAAGGATAAATGTTGTCAGCCAGATAAAAAATGGGACTGTCAAAAACGAAAATGGGCAGTGTATAAGCCATAATATAAAGGACTGCCAAACACCAAAGAGGGCAGATAAATAGTCAAAGGAGAATTGTAAGTGTGATACAGGAGATGTGACAATATGAGGTGAAAAGTACTGCCCAAATCTGAATAATAGGCAGCAAATGTGTGTAGTAATTTTATTGTGTGGTTTTTTTTTAGTAAATAAGGAAATGGACTGCCATTCAATGCAAGCAGCAACAAATTGTTTTATAGTGTATATAGATTTTTGTATTTGCTTTTGTAAATAAGTGTTTGTGTTCCAAATTTGGTTTTCATTTGTCTGAGAAATTGAACAATGATGAGTAGTTTGCTACTTAAATAATGTTGTGATAGGAGGTTGGACTGTGCCAGAGGCACTTAAGCAAACGATAGGTAAATGTTCTTGATACGTTAAAAATTATAGACTTATGTAAAGTGAGTGAAAGGAAGTTTGTGGTATAAATTTTTTTTTTGATGGGACAATCACACAAAGATTCAGAACCACTGTATAAATATAAAGTTCAGTGTTCCCATCACATTTGCACTTAATTAAATTTAATGGAAACAGGGGCATGTGTAACAACACTAACGTTATACTATTGTATATGTAATAAATTTTTTTCGTCTGAATTTCGATAAATTAGTATAATCAATATTCTGGTTTCATTTCTTTTTGTTTCATGACATTATGTTGAAAAAGCTATAAACAATTTTCGATGTAAATTTTAATATTTATGTCAAATTTCAAGTACTGTTGTAATCGAAGGGAAGTGTACCTAATGTTGAAACTATTGTAAGATGTGAAAGATGTAATTGTATGCCTGGTCCATACGTAGGTAATGTATTAGAATATGTGGGATGTAAAACCTTTGGTGAATACCCTGTCTGTAGGGGAGCGGTAAAAGGTGGAGGCAGGCGAGCGCGGGAAAATGCACACGGGCGCTGCAAGGCATAACGGGCTCAGCAGAGTTAGTCGGAGTTGGGCATCGATCTGAGAAACACGTGCTGGATCGAGGAGGCTCTCCTGGAAAAAGTGGTTTCGTTGAGCCTCGGATGCGCTGTTTCCGACGTCTATACAGCATGACAATATTCCATAGGCACTAAATGGAAAAGCATTGCGACGCCATGAAGAAGTAAAGTGCCGATATTTCATGAGCCATTGCTGAAATTGCACGTGTGCTTTGAAACTTTGAAACTTTCAGTACTGTATTCGTGTGGACCAGTGTCACCTTTGCTACATACTGTTCAATAAAACTTAAATTTTACAAGAACTGTCCTATCAATTAATTATCCTCACAACTAACCAAGACAGGGTCCTTTCCACATGTTGCGCAATCCGAGTATCCTAAGATGAAGATTTAAAGTTTATGTTAATAATAATTACCTGCAGACCTATCAATGTTAAAATGATGTTTAAAGATCTTTGTTGTTAATGAATACTGGACGAATAATATAGATATGACAAAGTTGGAAGATAATGTTGAAATTGGTTTAGTAATGAAGTTTATTTAAATTGAGACAAAAATAATGGTAGTTAAATGAGCAGGAAATAATACAAAAAGAGTGGTAAATCATATTTTGAAAATCTTGAATGCTTAATGCTCTCAATAATCAAACTTTCACTATAGTGATCATAATAGTTTCAGGGTCCCCCCCTTTTTTTCTTTTCTATTCATTTGAATTCTGAAGTGTACTGAACTGATTTGACCAGCAAAGTTAAAGTCAATATAAAACCTAAATTTATCAGTGTTTTACCCTTCTTAAAACTGACATTGTATGTGTGTTTCAAAAGTGCTATTTCTAGGGTAACCTATGCCCGATTTCAGTCGGATCAATAGACAAAACGCAGTTTGTAGTAATCATTATAGTGTAATGTTGTGTATTTATAGCTTGTTCAAATTAGTACAGAAAGGGAAAATATTAGTTCAGTAGATTTTTTTCTGGTTCTAAAATTTACCATATAATACAGTATTACTACGTGTTGTTATGCTTGTACGTACATCCATTTGTACAAGGAAAAAACTCACTTAATGCCTAATTAGGCTGGCGACCGTATTATTAACAATTGGTAGCATCTGCTGTGTATGTTTCTTGCCCGTCCTAACGTGTAGTTGCACTTTACACTTGCTTGACGTATCATTGTTGTTACTGAGTGGGTGTAAGTCTGATTTTGCCTCCATTCAGGTACACGCGGTCAACATATTTACTAAAATCCTTTCTTATAAGGTGAAGCCCGTCAACTTACCATAGTACAGGCTTTAAAGAGTTAACGTACGCCTGAGCGTAGACGTTACACGCTTCCGCGATGGTTAAAGGAAATCTTCCTCTGTCTCTTCCTCTTTCAACAGTATTAACATGATACTGGTTACCATTCTGCTGATCATTTCTTTACTATGACTCGCAAAATTCTTTCATGTTCATTTGGCCTTTACCTTCGAACATTCTTATCATTGTAAACTCATGCCAGAGGCTATTTTGTACCTGCTCGGACCAATACTCATCCAAGAATTTCTGTCTTAATAGTGTGAAGGTCATTGCTTCAGTACTTAAGTTAATTCCCCATGGTTTAGCATCTCCTGCTAAACCACAAATTGCCGGCCGTGGTGGTCTAGCGGTTCTGGCGCTGCAGTCCGGAACCGCGGGACTGCTACGGTCGCAGGTTCGAATCCTGCCTCGGGCATGGGTGTGTGTGCTGTCCTTAGGTTAGTTAGGTTTATGTAGTTCTAAGTTCTAGGGGACTTATGACCTAAGATGTTGAGTCCCATAGTGCTCAGACCCATTTGAACCATTTTAAACCACTAATTATGATATTTATTTTTTCCTGATCTGTAATATTTGCAGCAGATAGCCTTTAGCAGTTCTTAATAAAATCCACAGGGGGTAATGCACTTTGTTTTCAGTAAGGGTCGAATTTTTCTTCGCCCTCTAGTACTACGTAAATTGGTGTTTTGTCTATCACATAAGGACCATTACACGTAATCTTTCTACCTAGGTCACTAACTTTTTCTTGGGTACTGGAAGCGTTGTTGCAACAATTTTCTTCGCAATGCTCTACTTTCCTTTCTATGTTTTCCTCAGCCTCTTGAACAGTTATTCTCAGTTGAGACACTTGTTCTTCGTTCATTATTGCTCTCTTAATATGGGAAAACTTTTCCTCAACGTTTGACTCTACCATAGGCTCGACCTGTTCCTCTATTTTCCCTATCTGGATTTCAAACTTGTCATTAATGTCCACAACTTCTGCCAGTATATTACTAACAGTTTCACCTAAATCATTCACATCTTTCTTCGTTAATAAGTTCCTCAGTCAGGAAACCATTTTATTATTAACTTTTTCTAACTTTTGGTTATTCCTTTTCATTTGTTCACTCTGTTTCTTAATGTTTTCCTTTACACTGCCAGTGTTTTTAGACTGTGTTTCCATTTTGGCAGAAAGACTTTTAGTAACCTTAGCCTGTTCCTGACTTATTTTATTCTGACCTTCACGTTTTCCATTTTGAGCCTGCAAGTTATTGTTTTGTGCCATCAGCTGTGTATTTATACTGTGTAATAATTCATACAAATCAATCGGTTGTTGTTCATTTTGTTGCTTATTGTCTACCCCCTTGTCTTCCTCCTCTGAATCTACTTCTTTCTTAATCTGAGATGCGATTAACAGCATAGAAGGCTCATTCACCAAATCAATGTTTTCTACCTACTTTTCCATCAATAAAATCGATTCCTCTCTGTCCTGCTTCTGATCTGTTTACACAAGCGTCGTCACTCTTATCCTCCTGCTTTACTTCTCTATACTGCCTATACTTATCTTTACCCATTTTTAATAATTGCTTAAACCACATATTCAATAATATATACAGCTGTACCTTTCTCTTAATTTCCTTAATAAATTCGTGCCCCTGAGACCTTTATACTTCTTCCAAAAGAGTACTAAAAAACTGTAAAATGTATAACTGTGCTTAACTACTTATGGACTCTTAACTGCTGTAGAAGGTCCTGTCACCAGGCTCCACGCTAAGCCTACCACTATTATTGGAATGTAGTATGCGTTTACCTAAATAACAGAAAACCCTGTCACTATGTTGCCACATATATTATACCCCAACAGAACAACTAGGCCTGTTACGGGAAAAGCCACGTATAACTCTCCTGCTAAAATTTAGTTCAGTTTCCATATAAAGTACACTTTACAGACGAATGGAAAAACTGGTAGAAGCCGACCTCTGGGAAGATCAGTTTGCATTCCGTAGAAATGTTGGAACATGTTAGGCAATACTGCCTCTACGACAAGAAAAGGTAAAAATGTATTTCTAGTATTTGTAGGTTTAGAGAAAGCTTTTCACAGTGTTGACTGGAATACTCTCTTTCAAATTCTGAAGGGGGCAGAGGTCAAATACAGCGAGCCAAAAGCTATTTACAATTTCTACAGAAACCAGATGGCACTTATAAGAGTCGAGGGGCATGAAAGGGAAGCAGTGGTTGGGAAGGCAGTGAGACAGGGTTGTAGCCTCTCCCAGATGTTATTCAATCTGTATATTGAGCAAGCAATAAAGGAAACAACAGAAAAATTTGGAGTATGAATTAAAATCCACGGAGAAGAAATAAAAACTTTGAAGTTTGCCGATGAGATTATAATTCTGTCAGAAACAGCAAAGGACCTCGAAGAACAGTTGCACGGAATGGACAGTGTATTGAAAGGAGGATATGAGATGATAATCAACAAAAGCAAAACTAGGATAATGGAATGTAGTCGAATTAAATCACGTGATGCTGAGGTAGGTAGATTAGGAAATGAGAAACTGGAAGTAGTAGATGAGTTTTGCTGTTTGGGGAGCAAAATAACTGATGATGGTCGAAGTAGAGAGGATTTAAAATGTAGATAGGCAATGGTAAGGAAAGCGTTTCTGAAAAAGAAAAATTTGTTAACATCGAGTATAGACTTAAGTGTCAGGAAGTCATTTCTGAAAGTATTTGTATGGAGTGTAGCCATGTATGGAAGTGAAACATGGACGATAAGAAGTTTAGACAAGAAGAGAATAGAAGCTTTCGAAATGTGATGCTACAGAAGAATGCTGAAGATTAGATGGGTAGATCACCTAACTAATGAGGAGGTACTGAATATAATTGGGGAGAAGAGAAATTTGTGGCACAACTTGACTAGAAGAAGGGATCGGTTGGTACGACATGTTCTGAGTTATCAAGGGATCACCAATTTACTATTGGAGTGCAGGGTGGAGGGTAAAAATCGTAGAGGAAGACCAAGAGATGAATACACTAAGCAGATTCAGAAGGATGTGGGTTGCAGTAGGTACTGGGAGATGAAGCAGGTTGCACAGGATAGAATAGCCTGGAGAGCTGCATCAAACCAATCTCTCGACTGAGGAACACAACAACATGAGAGGAAAAGCTAATCAATAGAGTTACCCTTTTTATAGGATTTGACTGCGTGTTGTGTCTAATGGATAAGTAAAACAGACTATTCAGTTCTTTTCCTAAGATCCTACCAAGCGATTAGATAGAGACGCAATATGAATAATATTATACTGAAGCTAGGATAACTCAGATCTAAGTTCATTTAGTGGTTTAAAACATGTACTAATGGTCGTCAGGCTATCCAGGCAATGAAACAGTGAAGTATTGGAAAAGCAGAAGTATGAATTTTGCATACTTTCTTGCTATTACTTCAGTTCGTTCTTCAAATAAATTTTACTCCTCTCAAACAATGTTGGACTACACCCTTATGCATTACGTTTTTAAAAGAGAAAAAGCCCAGTAGATAACTTTAAAGAAGCTAAAAAAATTTGGCCAGGTGGGATCCTCAGAAAAGCACTTTCCATAATCAACAAACTTAACAACTGAAATACTTAGAAACTAAAGAACACACTTTTTATACTGAACATTTCACTTCAAGAAAAACTCTTTTTTACTGGAATCTACTTTCAAATGCTATTACTCTTTGAACTAGATCTGTACAGTCACTTAACAGATTCTAGTAATTTGGCTTCACTCTGATTGAATTTTACGTAAGCTAACTTTTACTATAACACTTTGCAATAGTTAAGAAAACACAAAAGCAATTTAAATGGGGTGCCTCTTTATATTAACTTGGTACTTCATAAGTCTGTAAAACTGGATACTCGGATTCATCAAACACCAGGAAGGAACCCTATATAGGTGTACGATTAGGATGAAATAACAGGGTGAACCAGTTTCTTTAAAGTTCAAGAATGATTATTACAAAGAAAGTTTAAATTAATGGTTCACGCTGTACAAAAGTAAAAATACAAAAAAGTTGTTATCCGGTGGCTGTAGGCTTAGGTGTGGCGAACGATTACGACGACTACACTACCCGCGGTACGGCCTGCAAGTAACTTGCTGTATGGGCTCAATTTCTCTTCTTGGCGTCCTTCAGTTTTACATACAGTAGCCCAACAACTCGCAGCTATGCCGTAAGCCGTTTGCAGTCTTCATCCGATGCATTTTGGTGCAGATTTGCTAAGTTCGCAGGTTCGAATCCTGCCTCGGGCATGGGTGTGTGTTTTGTGCTTAGGTTAGTTAGGTTTAAGTAGTTCTAAGTCTAGGGGACTGATGACCTCAGAAGGTAAGTCCCATAGTGCTCAGAGTCATTTGAACCATTTTCTTTTTTTTTTTTTTTTTTTTTTTTTTTTGCAAATTTGCAGGCAAAGCTTCTCCTGCTCCTCAGAGGTATTGCCTCAATCACTTCTGCCTGCAGACTGTGTGACTTACTTCCTGCTCTTGCTCTAGGTAACGCCCTAATTCGGCCTTGCCATACTTTCCACTCCCCAGAGCCACTTTCGTTTCAAACGAAAGCACACCGGTTTTTACATAACACCTATTTCTACCATTGTTCCTAAGTGTGTCCATTTCTTAAATTGCGAAATTCACATCATCATGAACAATTTATACACAAAAATAGTTTTAGATACAAAATGTCATCACAAAATTATTCAACGTAATAAACAATTTACATAGCTTTTTACATACATTATTCACATACAATGTAAATAACTTCAAACTTCAGTATAGCACACTTTACTTTACATCTACAGAAAACAGTACGAACATGTGAAAAATTTAAAGCAAAAAAATTATAAAAATTTAAATGGGCCATAAACAAATAACATTATAGCAAGGGCCCTACCTGATACTAGGCAGGTGTACCAGTTTCTTTGGCTGTTCGGTGTATGTCTACGCTTGACCTTTTTTTTTTTTTTTTGACATACATTAATGTGTGCATGTGCGTGCGTCATGTGTGTGTGTGTGTGTGTGTGTGTGTGTGTGTGTGTGTGTGTGTGTGTGTGTGTACGTGTGTGTGGGTGGGTGGGTGTGCGTGCGTGCGTGCGTGCGTGCGTGTGTGCGTTTGTTTGTTTGTGTATGTGTGTGTGAGTGAACTACTTATTGCTTGTCAATTCTTTTTATTGCGCTGTGTGATGGGAGATAATGAAAAGACATAAACAACTAAATCACAACACCACAGAGATCTAGGAACGCACAACACTCGCGCGAAACACAGATACTACCAACACCACTATGCACAACAATGTCACAAAACTAAAGGTCATCACACGAGCTGGGACGCACTCACATATGGAACCAAACTGACTCACTGAACTGATAACATCCCAAAGAAACAGGGAATAAACATAGCCTACAAAAGTGATATTTCCATACATAAATGTTTTGAGAAGGAGGATGACACTGACATGCACCAAAAATGTGGAATTTACTAACTTTGATTTTGCAGCTGTGATGCTCAGTGCATAGGACAAATCAGCGGAAAATTTGAAGTAAGATACAAAGGGCATAAATGAATGTCGAAATATGGCACAAGCCTTTCAGCATTCGCAGAATATCTCCGACTTGTAAAAGTCACTCTCTTGGCATATTAAAAACAGAAAGGAATATTACCTGATTCGGTAGTAAAAAAATCTCAGAACATAAAAGACAATTTCCAAATTAAAAAATAAATCTTAGAAAAGCAATACACATTAAACTACGAAACATACAATTGCAACCAAACGCTGTTTAAACTAGTAAAACGTTAGCAAGTAAATAATAAAGCCTCTTTAGCCAGCACAAACACAGTATAACATATCCACTCACCTCACACCATTAAACAAAGTAACGAAGTGAATATGGATTTATAAAACGTGAAAACATAGTCCGCGTCAGTCATATAAATTGACCATCTGTGTGCAGGACAATGTTAGGAAACGAAGTATGAGCACGAGACGTGGGCAATAATAGAATTTAAAGCGTGAGAACGGTTTAATAATTGTAATTTAAAATATGAGAACTATTTGTGCCCTCGCCAAAGAGAGTTATAAGAAAAGAACAATTGTTATAGTGACAACAGAAATTGCCTTAAAATAAAACGAAACCTGTCTAGTCTGAATAGGTTTTTTGTTACAGTAGCAAAGGATGGTATATCCCATATTCCTTGTGCAATACAATACGTAGATTCTTCCCGAGGAAACGAGAAAACGCAAGCAACATTCGCTTAACTCAATAGTGTAAGTAACGACACAACAGCATTAACTTCTGTAATGTTCTAATTTAGCTTAGCAGCCTTTACTTGAGAGCAATGAATCGGTTGTGAATGTTGAGCGTGTTAGCTGTCTTTTAGTATAGAAGACAGTAGATCCATTAGAAATACGCTAGATAGTCCGTATGTAGTTCGAGGTGACTGGAACCTACCGAGTATAGACTGGAACGTCTATGGATTCATTGCAGGGGTACAGATGGTCTTGCGAAGTAGTTTTTGAACGCTTCTTTCAAAAACTATCTTGAGCAGCTAGTTTGACAGTCCACGCGCAGTGGAAATATCTTGGACCTTGTGGCTACAAACGGCCGGATCGTATCGATGGCAACGGTGATCGTGATGCCATCAATGACAATGGTTATGAAAATTAATAAATTAGTCAAAAAGGCTAGGAGAGTGTTTCTGCAAGAAAGAGCAGATAAGCAGTTGTTAGCATCTCACTTAGGCAATGAAGTTCAATTATTTAGTTCCAGTATGATCGACGTGGAGGAATTATGGCAAAAGGTTAAACTGTAAATCGTGTTCCGGACAAGTATGTGCCTAATGAGCACATTAAGGAAGGAAATGACCCACTGTAGTTTAACAATGAAATTCAGAAAATGCTTAGGAAGCAAATGCTGTTGCAGTCTCGCTTCGAAAATAGAACGCGCAAGTGATGACAGGCAAAGGTTAGTAGGGATTCTTGCGTCTGTGAAAACATCTATGCGCGAAGCATGCAACTACCACCGTCATACCATAATCAAAGCCTGGCAGAGAACTCAAGAAAATTCTAGTTCTATGTAAAATCGCAAAGAAAGGTCTAATGCTTCCATTCAGTAACTCGTTCGTTAACCAGTCTGGTGTGGTAGCTGAAGATAGCAAAACGAAAGCCCAAGTTTTAAATTTCGCGTTTAAGAAAACGTTCACGCAGAAGAATCTTACAAAAATACCGTCGTTTGACCATCGCACAGATTTCCTTATGGACAACATAGTAATAAGCATCCCTGACGCAGAGTAACAACTGACAAAGTTGAAAACTGATACGTCGCAAGGTCTGAATGGAATCCCAGTTCGGGTTTACAAAGAATAGTCTACAGCAATGACTCCTTACTTAGCTTGCATTTACTGCGAATATCTAGCCCAAGCGACTGGAAAAAAGAGCATGAGACTCCTGTATGTGAGAAGGATAGAAGAACGGACCCATCTCTAAGATCGGCTTCCTGCAGAATCCTTGAACATATTCTCAGTTCAAATTTCTAGTTCGTGTGATGAATGGATGTAAATGGAGAAAAAAGTCTCGTCGTTTAGATATCTGGGGGTTACACTGTAAAGCAATATGACAAGGAACGAGCATGTGAGAACTTTGGTAGGGAAGGCGAATTGTCGACTTCGGTTTATTGGCAGAATTCTAGGAAACTGTGCTTCGTCTGCAAAGAAGACCTCTTATAAGACACTAGTGCGACCTATCCTTGACTACTGCTCGATTTTTTGGGATCCGCACCAGGTCGGATTAGAAGAAGATATCGAAGCAATCCAGAGACGGGATGTTAGATTTATTACCGGCAGGGGAGAACAAGACACAAATGTTACGGAGATGCTTCGGGAACTCAAATGAGAATCCCTGGAGAGAAAAGGCGACATTCTCTCCGCGAAAAACTTTTTTTTCCTTTTTGAGTCATCAGTCTTCTGACTGGTATGAGCGCCCCGCCTCAACTCCTGTGCCAACCTGTTCATTTCAGAGTAGCAATTGCAACCTATGTCCTCAATTACTTGCTGGATGTAATCTGATCTCTGTCTTCGTCTACAGTTTTTGCCCTCTACAGCTCCCTCTAGTATCATGGAAGTCATTCCCTCAGAGGTCCTATCATCCTGTCCCTTCACCTTATCAGTGTTTTCCACATACTCCTTTCCTCTGCGATTCTAAGTAGAACGTCCTCGTTCCTTACTCTATCAGTTCACGTAAATTCCAACATTCATCTGTAGCACCAAATATCAAATGCTTCGATTCTTTTCTGTTCCGGTTTCCTCACAGTCCATGATTCACTACCATACGATGCGGTGCTCCAAACGTACACTCTCAGAAATTTCGTCCTCAAAGTAATGCCTACACTCGGTACTAGTAGACTTATCGTGGCCAGTAATGCTATTTTTGCCATCGCTAGCCTGCTTGTGATGTCCTTCTTGATCCGTTCCTCATTGGTTATTTTGCTGCCTAGGTAGAGAATTCGGTAATTTCACCTGCCTCGTGTCCGCCCCTGGTAGCTGAGTGGAGGCCGGCACGGTAACTCAGCGTGTTTGGTCAGAGGGTTAGCTGCCCTCTGTAATAAAACAACTGAGTTAATGGATCAACGACGAACTTCAGTGGATGTCTTACGACGTCCGCCCCGAGCAGATGCAACGAACGAAAGCGAACAAAAAAAAAAAAAAAAAAGTGGTCAGCATGACGGAATGTCATACCTAACGGCCCGGGTTCGATTCCCGGCTGGGTCGGAGATTTTCTCCGCTCAGAGACTGGGTGTTTTGTTGTCCTTATCATCATCATTTCATCCCCATCGACACGCAAGTCGCCGAAGTGGCGTCAATTCGAAAGACTTGAACCTGGCGAACGGTCTACCCGACAGGAGGCCCTAGCCACACGGCATTTTTATTTCCATCTACTTCGTGACAATCAATCCTGACGTTAAGTGTCTCGTTGTTCTCTTCTCTGCTACTTTTGATTACTTTCATCTTTCTGCGATTTACTCTCAGTCCCTATTCTATTCTTATTAGCCTATTCATTTCATTCAGCAGATCATCTCATTCTTCTTCATTTTCACTCAAGGTAGTAATGTCATCAGCGAATCGTTACATTGATATCCTTCCACCTTCAATTGTAATTCCACTGCTGAACCTTTCTTTTATTTCCATCATTGCTTACTCGACGTGCAGACTGAACAGTAGGGACAAAAAACTACACCTTTGTCTTACACTCTTTTTAAACGGAGCACTTCGTCTTGGTCGTCCACTCTTATTATTCCCTCTTAGTTCTTTTACATGTTGTATATTATCCGCCTCTCGCTATAGCTTAATCCTATTTTTTTCACAATTTCGAACATCTTGCAGCATTTTACATTGTCGAACGCTTTTTCCATGTCGAAAAATCCTATGAACAAGATTTGATTTTTCTTTAGTCTTGCTTCCATTATCAAGGGGAACATCATAATTGCCTCTCTGGTGCCTTTATCTTTCCTAGAGCCAAAGTGAGACTCATTTAACATATCCTCTTCTGTGCATTTTACTTGTCAGCAGCTTGGGTGTATGAGCTGGTAAGATGATTGTGCGATCACTCTCTCACTTGTCAGCTCTCGCAGTCTTCCGAACTGTGTGGATGATATTTTTCCGAAAGTGAGAGGTTATATTGCCAGACTGATACATTCTACACATCAACGTGAATAGTCGCTTTGTTGCCACTTCACCAAATGATTTTAGAAACTCTGATAGAATCTTATCTATCTCTTCTGACTTATTTAATCTTAAGTCCTCCAAAACTATCTTAAATTCTGATTCTAATACTAGATGCCCTATCTCCTCTATATCTACTCCGTTTATTCTTCTACCACAGATAAATCTTCTTCCTCATTTAGGTCTTCAGTGTACTCTTTCCATCTATCCGCTCTCTCCTCTGCATTTAACAGTGGAATTCCTGTTGCACTCTTAATGTTACCATCCTTGCTTTTAATGTTACCGTAGGCTGTTTTCACTTTCCTATATGCTGAGCCAGTCCTTCCAACAATCATTTCTTCTTCGATTTCTTCACGTTTTTCGTGCAGCCCTTTCATCTTAACTTCCCTGCACTTCCTATTTATTTCATCCTTCAGTGACTTGTTTTTGCTGTATTCTTGAGTTTCCCTGAAATTTCATCTACCTCGTGTCCGCCCCTGGTACTTCCTTCTTTATCGATCATCTGAAGTACTTCATCGGTTACCCATAGTTTTTTCGCAGTTCCCTTCTGTGTACCGATGCTTTCCTTTCCAAACTCTGTGATTGCCTCTATGCTGAGTCAGTCCTACCAACCATCATTTCTGCACGTTTTTTACGCAGCCCTTCCATCTTAGCTTACCTGCACTTCTTATTTATTTCAGCTCTCAGCGTCTTGTATTTCTGTATTCCTGAATTTCCCTGAATACATTTGTACTACCTTCGTTATCGACCAACTGAAGAACTTCATCTGTTACCCACGGTTTCTTCAAAAAATGTGT
This sequence comes from Schistocerca cancellata, assembly GCF_023864275.1. Lineage (NCBI taxonomy): Eukaryota > Metazoa > Arthropoda > Insecta > Orthoptera > Acrididae > Schistocerca > Schistocerca cancellata. Next base: position 1,085,196,376 of record NC_064626.1, read on the forward strand.
GTGAAATCTTATGGTACTTAACTGCTAAGGTCGTCAGTCCCTAAGCTTACACACTACTTAACCTAAATTATCCTAAGGACAATCAACACACCCATGCCCGAGAGAGGACTCGAACCTCCGCTGGGACCAGCCGCACAGTCCATGACTGCAGCGCCAGACCGCTCGGCTAATCCCGCGCGGCCCACGGTTTCTTCGCAGTTCCATTCTTTATACCAATGTTTTTCTTTCTAGCTTCTGTGATTGCCCCTTTTAGAGACTTCCATTCCTCTTCAACTGTACAGCTTACTGAGCTATTCCTTATTGCTGTATCTATAGCCTTAGAGAGCTTCAAGGATATCTCGTCTTTCCTTAGTACTTCGCTATTCCACTTCGTTGCTTATTGATTCTTCCTGACCTCTTAAACTTCAGCCTACTCTTCATCACTACTACACTGTGATCTGAGTCGATATCTGATCCTGTGTACCCATTGCAATCCATTATCTGATTTCGGAATTTCTATCTGATCACCCGTATCACGCGGACTTTTCCATGTACGCCCCCTCGTCTTCTGATTCAAGAACAGAGTATTCCCTATTACTATCTGAAATTTATTACAGAACTGAATTAGTCTTCCTCATCTTTCATTCCTTGTCCCAAGCCCATATTCTCTTGTAATCTTTCCTTCTACTCCTTCCCTACAGTTGCATTCCAGTCCCCCATGACTATTACGAGGTGCATTCAAGTTCTAAGGCCTCCGATTTTTTTTCTCCGGACTGGAAAGAGATATAACATGCGCATTGTTTTAAAATGAGGCCGCGTTCATTGTCAATACGTCCCAGAGATGGCAGCACCATACGGCAGATGGAATTTTACCGCCAGCGGCGAGAATGAGAACTGTTTTAAATACTTAAAATGGCGACGTTTTCCTTACATGAACAGTGTGCAATCATTCATGTTCTGAATTTGCGTGGTGTGAAACCAATTGAAATTCATCGACAGTTGAAGGAAACATGTGGTGATGGAGTTATGGATGTGTCAAAAGTGCGTTCATGGGTGCGACAGTTTAATGAAGGCAGAACATCGTGTGACAACAAACCGAAACAACCTCGGGCTTGCACAAGCCGGTCTGACGACACGATCGAGAAAGTGGAGAGAATTGTTTTGGGGGATCGCCGAGTGACTGTTGAACAGATCGCCTCCAGAGTTGGCATTTCTGTGGGTTCTGTGCACACAATCCTGCATGACGACCTGAAAATGTGAAAAGTGTCATCCAGGTGGGTGCCACGAATGCTGACAGACGACCACACGGCTGCCTGTGTGGCATGTTGCCTAGCAATGTTGACGCGCAACGACAGCATGAATGGGACTTTCTTTTCGTCGGTTGTGACAATGGATGAGACGTGGATGCCATTTTTCAATCCAGAAACAAAGCGCCAGTCAGCTCAATGGAAGCACACAGATTCACCGCCACAATACCGAGCGAGGTGGCGCAGTGGTTAGCACACTGGACTCGCATTCGGGAGGACGACGGTTCAATCCCGTCTCCGGCCATCCTGATTTAGGTTTTCCGTGATTTCCCTAAATCGTTTCAGGCAAATGCCGGGATGGTTCCTTTGAAAGGGCACGGCCGATTTCCTTCCCAATCCTCCCCTCAACCGAACTTGCGCTCCGTCTCTAATGACCTCGTTGTCGACGGGACGTTAAACACTAACCACCACACCCACAACCGCCACCAAAAAAGTTTCGGGTAACCGCCAGTGCTGAAAAAATGATGGTGTCCATGTTCTGGGACGGCGAGGGGATAATCCTTACCCATTGCGTTCCAAAGGGCACTACAGTAACAGGTGCATCCTACGAAAATGTTTTGAAGAACAAATTCCTTCCTGCACTGCAACAAAAACGTCCGCAAAGGGCTGCGCGTGTGCTGTTTCACCAAGACAACGCACCCGCACATCGAGCTAACGTTACGCAACAGTTTCTTCGTGATAACAACTTTGAAGTGATTCCTCATGCTCCCTACTCACCTGACCTGGCTCCTAGTGACTTTTGGCTTTTTCCAACAATGAAAGACACTCTCCGTGGCCGCACATTCACCAGCCGTGCTGCTATTTCCTCAGCGATTTTCCAATGGTCAAAACAGACTCCTAAAGAAGCCTTCGCCGCTGCCATGGAATCATGGCGTCAGCGTTGTGAAAAATGTGTACGTCTGCAGGGCGATTACGTCGAGAAGTAACGCCAGTTTCATCGATTTCGGGTGAGTAGTTAATTATAAAAAAATCGGAGGCCTTAGAACTTGAATGCACCTCGTAGATTTTCATCTCCCATTACGTAGTGTTTTACCCTTTCAGTCTCCTCATATTTTGTCTCTATCTCTGCAACTTCAGCTGGCGACTTCGGCGTGTATTCCTGAACTGTCGTTGTCGATCTTAGTTTGCTGTCGATTGTGACAAGAACAGCCCTTATCACTGTTCACAGTAACACAGTCTCTGCCCTACCTTCATGTTCATAATGAATCCTACTCCCGTTATGCCATTTTCCGCTGCTGTTGATATTGCCCTATACTCATTTTACCAGAAATCCTTATTTTCTTTCCATTTTACCTCACTGAGCCCTACTATATCTATATTGAACCTCTGTGTTTTGCTTTTCAGATTTTCTAGCTTCCCTACCACGTTCAAGCTTCTGATATTCCTGGCCCCGAGTCTTAGAACGTTATCCTTCCGTTGGTTATTCAATCTTTTTCTATTGGTTACCTCCACCTTAGCATTCCTCTCCCGGAGACACTATTGAGGAAATTTAAGGAACCGGGATTTGGAGCTGACTCCAGAAGGGTCATACTGCTGCCAACAAACATTTCGCATAAATACCACGAGGATAAGGTGCGAGAAATTAGGGCTCATACTGAAGAATACTGATATTCATTTTTCCCTCACTCTATCTGCGAGTGGAATAGGGAAGGAAACTACAAGTAGCGGTACAGGGCACCTTCCGTTACGCGTCGTACGGTGGCTTGCGGAGCATGTAAGCAGATGTATATGTAATTATGTAACCCACTTTTATTACGTGCTTTTAGCAAATAATCATATTTCAACGTATTGCGTATACGACTGACTGAGCTCCGTCAGGAACCGACAACCTACCTGCCAGCCTGCTTCTCCAATACTTCCGTGGGGATTTAAGACTCTGGAATGTTGCCAGGTGGTCCGGTAGTTTGCATTCAGCCGAAACTTTCACGTTCGCGGCCCGTGTCTCATCACTAATTCACAAGCCAACTCGAGCAAAGCGCAAAATTATGCGAGCATACCGAGGATAGGGTATCCGGAAACAACCATTACATTTGGAGAGCGAGAGTGTGCTTCCTGCGCCTAAAGTGGTTGGAAAACTCTAATTTGTTATTTGGTGTGTAACATAGAAAGCCAGCTTGATGAAGTTATGCCGGCTTTCTTGGAAAGACTAAGAACATCATCCGACGAAGAATAGAAGGAAAAATTCATTTTTAGGGACAAGTTAGCTACGAATACATACATTTGGCTTCAGAAGTGACAAACTCAAGCGAATACGGTATGAATATAATACGAACAGAAGTAAGTTGCTCCTGACTAAAAATTTATGCTCTGCATTACGCTTCCTGCAACGCTTCCTTCCGTACAAGTAAACGAGTCGTTCCTCCAAAGAGCGTCGGTATTCATGCATGCATCGTCACCTAGTGTCCTCTTCGTGTTCTGAATAAACACGACGTGTTGTCCTCTGCGAAGCTACAGCTGTATTTTCTCCAACGGCGACCTTAAGCTGAGGACACCAGTGATACACAGCGTGAGATTTCAACATTCACGCTGGAGAATTTAAATTTATTGCATCAATCAGTTGGGCACCAATGTTAAGACTGAGGTCATGGGACACGATACTCTGTATTATGTTACTTTATCTTATGTTCTGATGATGGTCTATATCCAAAACCCATAAACAAATAGTTTTAATAAGTGAACTGTTCTTATTAATGGCCAAAAAACTGCGAAGTAGAGGTGCTGAGCATTCGTATAAATGGCGAACCAGAACGCCACCGACGAAATTTCGGATGTTTTTTGGGGATACATTTTGAGTATTTTGGTATAAGGGAACTGTGGTCTCCGGTGGGTCGTTACAGAGTAATTAGAAATCGTCTGATTTCTTACAGCCATTTTAGTATCCATCTCTACGGCATTTAATGAAATAATATATATATATATATATATAATGTAAAAAAATATTAATTGTTAATGGATTTGAATATTTTTGTTAATTACTCTTTCAGTACGAACTTCGTTGTAGAACCCCTTATTTACGTGTGGTAATAAAAATTCATTTAGACACAATTAAGCACATTTAAAATTACGTGAACCTTAGCAACCCTCTCATGCTGATAAATTCATACTAACTGATTAATAACATTTATGACTTTGCAAATTGTATACATTAAATTTTTTACGTATTTCGGCCTTGGCACACATTTTCTAAATGCAGTGGTTTTTTTAATATTTACTGAATTCTTTCCCGGCGTTAGCTATTGAACACAAGACTGTCTCTGTTAGCATAAAATGGTTAAATATTGCCAAGCCGACCTGAACGTTTAATCATCATTGACAAAACACACTTCACTATACGTTTAAGTTATTTGCTTCAGAAATTGAAAGAACCAACAGATTAACAACTTCAACGTTAATTATCCGCCTATGAATGCACAAATGTAAAACCAGTAATAAATTCAGTCAGCCTCAGGATCGCTGTAAAAGAAAAATATTTCGTAATTCACTGCTAATTTTACCTGCTCCCGATTTACGGGTTTGGTTAATTTTATAGCGGAACAATTTTTAAATGTGCCGCCGCTGCAAATCATTCGGTCACGGCACAGCCCAGCAACACCAACGATAATCGCTAAAAATGCTGAAAATTCCTTAAAGAACTATTATAGATGACATGGGCAAGCTAATTTACATTAGTAATACACAATTTTGATAAATTATAATGTATTTAGACCACAACAATAATTAAACTTACATTACTTTGTAATTTCTCCTCTAATGGCGGCTAAAGACAGATATAGACAAAAGAAGTCTACTCACTCATAAAATGCTACGTCACAGGTTCCTCTCTCTCTCAGCTCTCGAGGAAGACGACAAAGAATAAACACTACGTGGTGCTTTTTATACTACTGCTGACCATTAACATCTCTTTGTAATACTACAACATTATTCTCCTCTGTGGCTACATTTTACATTTTTTTTCATCGCAGATATTAACATATTTCGTAATTACATTATGATTATAGAAATGTTACTATCATAAATACATCGAGAACATTATTACAGAAAATATTACAATAATAACGAATGTCCTTTATACAAAATTAAATACACTCCTGGAAATTGAAATAAGAACACCGTGAATTCATTGTCCCAGGAAGGGGAAACTTTATTGACACATTCCTGGGGTCAGATACATCACATGATCACACTGACAGAACCACAGGCACATAGAAACAGGCAACAGAGCATGCACAATGTCGGCACTAGTACAGTGTATATCCACCTTTCGCAGCAATGCAGGCTGCTATTCTCCCATGGAGACGATCGTAGAGATGCTGGATGTAGTCCTGTGGAACGGCTTGCCATGCCATTTCCACCTGGCGCCTCAGTTGGACCAGCGTTCGTGCTGGACGTGCAGACCGCGTGAGACGACGCTTCATCCAGTCCCAAACATGCTCAATGGGGGACAGATCCGGAGATCTTGCTGGCCAGGGTAGTTGACTTACACCTTCTAGAGCACGTTGGGTGGCACGGGATACATGCGGACGTGCATTGTCCTGTTGGAACAGCAAGTTCCCTTGCCGGTCTAGGAATGGTAGAACGATGGGTTCGATGACGGTTTGGATGTACCGTGCACTATTCAGTGTCCCCTCGACGATCACCAGTGGTGTACGGCCAGTGTAGGAGATCGCTCCCCACACCATGACGCCGGGTGTTGGCCCTGTGTGTCTCGGTCGTATGCAGACCTGATTGTGGCGCTCACCTGCACGGCGCCAAACACGCATACGACCATCATTGGCACCAAGGCAGAAGCGACTCTCATCGCTGAAGACGACACGTCTCCATTCGTCCCTCCATTCACGCCTGTCGCGACACCACTGGAGGCGGGCTGCACGATGTTGGGGCGTGAGCGGAAGACGGCCTAACGGTGTGCGGGACCGTAGCCCAGCTTCATGGAGACGGTTGCGAATGGTCCTCGCCGATACCCCAGGAGCAACAGTGTCCCTAATTTGCTGGGAAGTGGCGGTGCGGTCCCCTACGGCACTGCGTAGGATCCTACGGTCTTGGCGTGCATCCGTGCGTCGCTGCGGTCCGGTCCCAGGTCGACGGGCGCGTGCACCTTCCGCCGACCACTGGCGACAACATCGATGTACTGTGGAGACCTCACGCCCCACGTGTTGAGCAATTCGGCAGTACGTCCACCCGGCCTCCCGCATGCCCACTATACGCCCTCGCTCAAAGTCCGTCAACTGCACATACGGTTCACGTCCACGCTGTCGCGGCATGCTAGCAGTGTTAAAGACTGCGATGGAGCTCCGTATGCCACGGCAAACTGGCTGACACTGACGGCGGCGGTGCACAAATGCTGCGCAGCTAGCGCCATTCGACGGCCAACACCGCGGTTCCTGGTGTGTCCGCTGTGCCGTGCGTGTGATCATTGCTTGTACAGCCCTCTCGCAGTGTCCGGAGCAAGTATGGTGGGTCTGACACACCGGTGTCAATGTGTTCTTTTTTCCATTTCCAGGAGTGTAATATTTTTTTGTTAAACAATTCAGTACATACGAATTGCTTCATAGCGGCATACATAGTACCATTAAATGTCATTTCATTTTATTAATAGTGTGTGTGCTGCCAGGGAACGTTACAGGCACTGACATTATCTATGCAACATTGCAAATGTTGACGGTATGCGATGTGTGTGTTGTTTGGAATCAAACTTGTTCCCTCACTCAAGATACTTCCTGTCGACAACAGTAATCCCAGCCTCGCTCTTTGCCCTCCAGTGTGCATTCAGTACCGGTAATGCTCGGTTCTGTCTCAGGTTTGTGTTCCCGGTGGTGTTACTTATTTCCAGTGACAGACTTTAGTACTATGGATAGATTGACTGATGAAGAGTTGGCCGATACGCGCATCGTGTGTGAGTTCACTGAATGCAACGGAAGAGCAACACAGCGAATCTCTGCCGAGCTGTTCCCATCACAGTTGAAACGTCCCCTTTGAACAATTTTACATGTGAAACGTCCACTTAGAACAATTGTACAAGCCTGTGCTTAACCTGACACACAATATTATTTAGCGCAACGCAATCTGACTTTCAATAACCCCTACAAAACAATGGCCCTGACTAACTTTAACCTATACCTTTTACAAATCACTTACCTCACAAAAATCTTCGCTACTCAAGCTACTGCAAAACAGCGAGCGCCACTACTGCCAGCTAAATAAAAGATTCAAACCACTGAAGGTACTAACTACTGATAGGGATAGTTAGCAAATGAAAGATATTAATAGAGAACAAACAATGTATTTACCTTAATATTCATAATTGACATTCAGTCTTACAGATTATCAAAACTCCGCCATCTCTCTCCCCACGTCCACCACTGCTGGCGGCTCACCTCCAACTGCCCAGCGCTACGCGCTGTTCGCATCCAGCTATAGCAGTTCATGACAACAATGGCAGACAACAATGCAAACTAGCCACATACTGCACACAGCACAGCCAGTGACCTTCATACAGAGCGCTACGTAACGTTGCCAATAAGAAAACATAAACAGCAAGCTTACATAAAGAAAACATAAACAGCCTACTTACACAGTACTGTGGCTTGTTCCATTACTCTTCAGTTTTGTGTTGTACGGTTTGCTCCGAGAAAATATTTTCACTACAACAAATCTAAGTGAACTAACTAATATATTAAATCATAATTACATTATTTCTAACCGGACGGTGTGGCCGAGCGGTTCTAGGCGCTTCAGTCTGGAACCGCGCGACCGTTACGGTCGCAGGTTCGAATCCTGCCTCGGGCATGGATGTGTGTGATGTCCTTAGGTTAGTTAGGTTTAAGTAGTTCTAAGTTCTAGGGGACTGATGAATTCAGATGTTAAGTCCCATAGTGCTCAGGGCCATCTGAACCATTACATTATTTCTCTGCAAGGAACCGCCGAAACCCGCGTCCGGCAATCTTGATTCCGGTTTCCCGTGATTTCCCTAAATCGCTTCAGGTAAATTCCGGGATGGTTCCTGTCAAAGGCGATGGCCGACTTTCTTCCCCATTCTTCCCTAATTCGATAGGACCGATGACCTCGCTGTTTGGTCCCCTCCCCCGAATCCTTTCAGTACTGTGATGTCAGTGTCCGTCAAAACCGCCGTAGTCGAAAGGTTCAACATACCAAAGTAGGCGGAAAGCTGTTATGATTCAAAAAGAAAGAACTGCCTTAAATATTTACCACACACAAACTATAAAAGACATAAACATGTTGTGTACGTCATTGGATAGAGGAAGATGCAAAGTTTTGACACAAGTGTACGGTTGCTCGTTTGTAGCAACATGGCGACTACACCACATGAGAAATCATTTTCTGTGTTGGAATGTGCACCAAGTAAATCCACTGTCAAATGCACCGTTCATTCCGCCGTCGACTTAGCAAGATGCTGCCTCTGCACGAGCACACTTATGACAGGCATACAAAATTTTTGGAAGTTGTTTATGGAAAGGAAAGAGCACTAGTCGGCCACGAGCGTCTGATGAAAATGTCGACCGTATCCGAACTGCGTTCACACGGAGCCCTTGGAAGTCCACAAGACAGGCAGGCCAGGAACTTCATCTTCCTGAAACAATGGTGTGGCGTCCAGAATGAGATTTTCACTCTGCAGTGGAGTGTGCGGCTGATACGAAACTGCCTGGCAAATTAAAACTGTGTGTCGGACCGAGACTCGAACTCGGGACCTTTGCCTTTCGCGGGCATGTGCTCTACCATCTGAGCTACCCAAGCACGACTCACGCCCCGTCCTCACAGCTTTACTTCTGCCAGTATCTCGTCTCCTACCTTACAAACTTTACAGAAGCTCTCTTGCGAACCTTGCAGAACTAGCACTCCTGAAAGAAAAGATATTGCAGAGACATGGCTTAACCACAGCCTAGGCGATGTTTCTACAATGAGATTTTTCACTCTGCAGCGGAGTGTGCGCTGATATGAGCACTTGTCCGCGAAAGGCAAAGGTCCCGAGTTCGAGTCTCGGTCCGGCACACAGTTTTAATCTGCCAGGAAGTTTCAATGGCGTGGCGTGTTCTGAAGCGACGCCAGCTTACGAAGCCTTGCAGTTACTGCAGCAATTGCGTCACCGGCAACCATAACAGAAGGTACGAATTTTGCGTTTCAGTTCTCTAGTATATGGCGGAGGGCACTTTTTCCGAACGACTCACCTTTCCGGACGAATCGACGTTTCATCCGTCGGGCAAAGTAAATTGCCATAATATAAGAATTTGTGGTTCAAAAAATCCTGGCGTTGTCGTCGTCGAACATTAAAGAGATTCACGGAAACTGATTGTGTTATGTACCGTTTTTGTTCACAGACCTTTTGCGAAGGAAACTTTGATAGGGATGTCATACATGGACAAGTTGCAAAATTGGTTGTTCCCGCAATTTGACGAAAATACCAGTGATTTCATTTTTATGCAAGACTATGCCCTACCTCAATTTCACATTGAGAAACTGGGTTTATCTTAACAACACATATCACAGCTTTGGACTGGAAGAAATGGACAATAAGATCCTCTTCGTTTCTTTTGGCCTCATAGGTCACCATACCTCACGCCTTGCAGTTTTTTTTCTGGGGGAGGGGGGGGATACATAAAAAACAGTCTTCGTCCAACCTAAGGCACGTACTCTTCAAGAGCTGAGAAACCGAATTGTTGAAGCTGTCTACTCAATAAGCAGCAACCTGTTGATTTGTGTGTGGAATGAAATGGATTACCGTTTCGATGTTTATAGAGTCACGCATAGTGTTCATGTTGAGTGTATGGTATACTCTCTCTGCGAACAAAAAACGTTGAACCTTCCTCTACCCAGTGCTATGCGCAATGTGTTTCTAATTTTCACAGTTTGTCAGTAACAAACAACTGAAATCTGTTCTTTCTTTTTGAATCACCCTGTATATCCCTGATCAATCTCCGAAATTTTGTAGGAGGCGTCCTGGTTCACCCCGTATAATGGTCACATTCCTCCTGTGCAACTCTGTGTCACAACTTAATCTTATTGCATACATCTAGATTGAAGGTGTACTTCTCCGACCCTAAGATCTTAGCACAACTATATTCTCAAATCATATACTAGACGTGCGTAATTTGTGGAAAACAGTGAACATTGACACAATTCGTATCATAAAAAAATTAATTAGTGAGTAGTAACGCATATCAAACAGCACACGAACAATCTAAGAGGGGTCAGGATGACTGACTGTCGCACTTGTTATCACATTCAACATTCTTTCAGAAAATATTCGTTTTATTCGAACACCCAACATCGGTTAAAATTTACATTGCTCCCTCGGATGAATTTGCTAAATTTCTCCGTAAATGAAAACGAAAGTAGATCCTCAGTTATGGTTGTGGTGGACGACAAACACAAATCAGAAAACTATGAACTTAGTAGGGAGAAATGGCTTGGTGGGCTGCGTTAACTTACATAAAGGTTGCATTTTTCAATTCACACTTATTTTCAAATACATAAATAACATTAATATGAGGACAATTTAATTAATATATTTTTGCTTAATTAACATCACAACGCAAAGTGGTAAGGGTCAAATTAGGAATACGCTCAGTAAACAGAAAGATCTGGCGACCAAGGCGGACTGAGCAACTACAACGACGGTACAATAGAGCCGAAGCAAGCGTGCCCCCGACGGCCGACGAACGTCCTCGGGCGCGGACCGCGGAGGGAACGGCCTGCGGTGGCAGGGGATGTAAGTCAGCCGCGCGTCTTCGGGAGCTCAATTCATCAACGCACCTGACAATGGTGACATGTCTGGTGGCCGCAATATTGCGTTCGTTGAACATACGGACCGGCAATAAAGCCGTGGACTGATCGATCACCCAATACGCCGGGAAGAACTAAAGAATCATTTTTAGTACAACAATCAAACATTCTGTAAAATATCTAGAATCATACAGTTACTAAAATCGTTAAAAGCTCAAATTCTAGCAAGACCTCCAATAATTTCAAAGTACCAGAAATGCTCCAACGTCTCCAGTGTGGCCTTCACACAGAAAATATGAACAACTTCAGGCAACTCCCATATTCGGTGTGCTGCTAAACACATTGAGCAAATCTTCAATAGCATTCGGTTTCCTCATCCATCTCTAACAAAGGAAAAGCAACTTAACATTTAGATGGCAATTTGAAAATAAATTAGTATTAAAGCCTTGCAGAGGTTTCTGTTGAGCGACATTACGACGAAATGTGTGGCTCTTTTTACAGGTGATCTCAGAATGTCAACTCTAGTTGCTAATTTAATTCTATTGAGCATGCACGTTCAAGGCTTGTTATCAAGCACTTTTGTCAAACATAATTAAGCACCAACACAAGTAAAAAAAAAGAACGAAAAACGGTAATTAATCCATAGATATTATAAAATTTTTTGTATGTATGTATATATGTTCCACATCTCCCTCTAAATCATTGGAGCGATTTCGACAAAACTTGGTAAAAGTATCACAGTCTGGAGAGAATCGCTTTGTGGATAAGAACCACTTACCTGTCAAAGGGGTGAGGGTGGGCGTGAAAAAGTAGTGTAGCCCATGACGCGCGAATACCCATACTTTATTCATCTAGTATCTGAGAACGAGAGCAATTAATTTTAAACTTTTTCTTACTGGCAACCCCCATAAGATGATGAAAGAAAAAAGCTTATCTGTTATTACATTTTTTGTGTTCATTCAGTAAAAATTACGCATAAAGCATGACTTTTAATTTATTACTTTTGTACTACCAGCTGTATTCGCGACACATTTCGAACCACTGAATGTACCAACAAAATTATACCATTGTAAGACTCAGTTTAGAAGCTATGACGTTACAAACACTGAGATGCATGAAAACTGCTGCATTATGCATGAGATTTACATTTATTATTCCTTTGCTATTAGTTCTATTCGCAAAACATTTCACTGACAGTATCCACATATGTCACCAAATGTACGTACAAAAATATACACTGAAGCGCCAAAGAAACTGGAAGAGGCATACTTATTTATATACAGGGAATCCCAAGTATTTCATACGAATATGTACGAGGGTCGTTCAATAAGTAATGCCAGACATTTTTTTCTCGGATCATATTTATTGCTAAGTGTCAGAATTTGGTGAAAATATAAATCAACATGTCCATGTATTATTTTTCTTCGTAGTCTCCATCCGTTCGATGGCCGTACGCCAACGTTGTGGAAGAGCATGTATCCCCTGGTGATAAAAGCTCTTGTCCTGTAGGCTTAGCCATGTTTCCACTGCATGACTGACACTCTCGTCATCTTCAAAGAGTGTTCCCCGTAGAGAATCTTCAAGCGGCCCAAAGAGATGGAAGTCCGAGGGTGCCAGGTCTGGACTGTAGGGTGGATGAGGCAATGATGTCGAACCCAATTTGGTGATGTGTTCCCAGGTTCTCAGACTTATGTGCGGCATGTATTATTGTGTTGGAGGAAGATTTGTGCTGGATTCTTGTCCGATCAAACAAGTCAGAAACTGTTCTTGAGTTTATTCAGACTCTTCACGTATGACTCTGAATTGATGATTGATCCTCTTGGCATCACATCCACAAGAATGACGCCATCACGAACCCAGAAGACTGTCTTCATGGCTTCTCCGGCAAAGGGGATTGTCTTTAATTTCTTCTTTTGTGGTGAATGATGATGACGCTACTCCATGGACTGCCTTTTTGTTTCCGGCGCAAACTGGTGCACCCAGCTTTCGTCCCCCGTAACGATCCGTGACAGGAAAGATTCTCCGTCGGTCTCAAAACGCTCCAACAATTCTAATGAAATGACCTTTCCTTGAATCTTGTGGTCCGCTGTGTGGATTCGTGGAACCCATCGTGAGCATCTCTTTGAATATCCGAGAGTCTCGATCATTGCAGGCGCACTTACAATGCAGTAGAGCCAATTGTCGAGTTGTGATGCGCCGGTCGGGACGAATAATGGCATCCGCACGATTCAGCATTTCTGGAACAATGGCTGTGACAGGACGTCCCGAGGGTGGCTGATCATGGAGCTCTGTTTCTGCATTTCCTAAGGCTGTAACTTTCTTTACCCATCGCCCAACTGTTCTCCTATCAACTGCAGCATCGCCATATACTGCACAAAAATGTTTATGAATGTTGACCATGGTTTCTTTTTCTGCACATAAGAATTCAATAACAGCACGCTGCTTGTAACGTGAGTCGTATATAGACGCCATTTTGACGCTGCACTACGGCTCTGAAATCTGCCAGAACGGTTAGAAGCTTCGCCGGTGCAGAGAACTAACATCAAATGTGAAGCACCAACACGGACGTTTGTCTATGTACATTAATGGCTTTTAAAAAAAAATGTGCGGCATTACTTATTGAACGGCCCTCGTAATCGATGAGTTCAGCACGGCCATACTCAACGCTATGCAAGAGATCAAGGGACCCACACGAATAACGCCGGAGAGAACAGACATCTTGTTGACGCGGCCGCATAGGATCAAACACGAAGTCACGTTCCTTAAGTTAGGAAATGAGCTGGTCTCAAATGTGACAAGTCTCCACACGGACTTGTATGTGTTAGATGGTATACTCATGTGAAACTGTAACATTTGCTAAACAGTTTCGTGGTAACTGTCTAACGTGATAGTAACTGGTCAAATGTCTGTAATAAGTCTCTGGATTTTAAGCGCAACCTGCTTCCCAATACTTATAAATAAATGCACAAATGTATTGCTACTGCCTTGTCACTGTTGTGCCGATTACTCACTTTTGGGGGAGCTTCATTGGTTCTGGGCTAAAGAAGAACTACCCCGTCCGACCCTCAATGAGGAGCATTCTTTGCATCTGAACAGAGAGTCAGCGCCCGTTGGGACGGAAGTGGACGGTGTGACACCTAGCTGATCATTCGGCATCAGTGTCTGTACAGCGAACAACATGTCGATACTTTAATCTGCAGTTCTCACTTGACCAGCACAGGCACCTTCGGTCTCATTCGGTTTTGCCCAACTACACCAAAAGCTAGCCACACGTCCTTACACATGTGCCAAGTACCACGTGGACCGGTCTGGGAATTAGAACATTTACTGCTGTTGTAGATTTATCGATCCCACAACGTTTGACAAGTAACTGCCCAGAGTGCTTGAAGTACAACCTGTACTGCACCTATGTTACTATCTGAGAACGCCTATTACCATGAAGATCAGGGATAGGGCAGGTTCACACAGCAACCAGGGTAACCACCGTGCAGTCTGCCAAGGGATCGACGGTGCTTGAAGCACAATCTCTTCTACTGTTACTTTCTGAGAATATCTATGGCATGAGAACTATGGATAAGGGAGTTTCAGGCCAGAACGTGGATGGCCACTGTACAGTCTGCCAAGGGGCTAATCCTACCACTTAAAAAGAAATCAGATACTAGTTACTTGCATGTGTGGTCTGATACCTCAAACGACTTCCTCAGCAGTTATGCCATGTTCCCCTTCCAAGAAGGAAGGTGCTCATGTCAGCAAGATTTCTCTCGCCACATCGACGAGTCCCGATCAAGGATTGTAGTGCACATGTTGATATATACCATAGAACATCCGTTGCCCAGGCGTCTGGGATTGGATAGTTCTCTTGCGTAGACACTGTGAAATATGCCAAGAAACTTCATCTTGACCAATTAAGGTCTCAAATGCTTTTGAATCCCATGCCACTACATGACCCAGATCCTGAAATGACCTCGCAATGGTACTCTTCTGTTCGTATTACGACATGGTGCAGTACTACTTGTGTCAGCTAGGTGTTCAGCAATATTTGACAAATGACTACAGGGGTAGCATAAGCAAGCCTCCACTGCAGATTTGAACTGCCAAGGTCGCCCGTGGCATTATTTTACTAGGAATAGGGTGGTATGTAACACCAATATTGGTAATTCGCCATGCAGTATATCCGTATTATATCGCGTCCTTCGTTCACTGTACTCTGCATTAGTGATTCCCACATTTTGAAATGTCGCCTGATCCCCTAACTATGGTCCTGGCTAGTTACCAAATTTCGTAGGCACGTAATGTCCACTTATTGACATACTACTTATACTTATTAGCAGCATCCTTCTGCTATGGAGGGACCCGAGTTCAGTTCACGGCACTTATCCAATATATTCACGCAGCTCTCTATTACATTGAAACTGTAGGCATGGAATGTGCCTTACGCCAACTATATTTGGCTACAGCCTCCGATTATGGGGGGGGGGGCAATTACAAAGACATCAGAGCAGCTTTTTTAAGATATTCAGTGGTTTTTTCTGACTGGTTTGATGCGGCCAGCCACGAATTCCTCGCCTGTGCCAACCTCCTCATCTCAGAATAGCAGTTGTAATCTACGTCCTCAATTATTTGCAGGATGTATTCCAATCTCTGTCTACCTCTTCAGTTTTTACCCTCTACGACTCCCTCTAGTGCCATGGAAGTTATTCCCTGATGTCTTTACAGATGTCCTATCACCCTGTCCCTTCTCCTTGTCAGTGTTTTCCACCTCTGGTTCCTTACGTTATTAAGCCACCGAATTTTCAACATTCTTCTGCAGCACCACATCTCAAATGCTTCGATTATCTTCTGTTCCGGTTTTCCCAAGGATCACGTTTAACTACACGCAATGCTGTGCTCCAAACGTACATTCTCAGCAATTTCTTCCTCAAATTAACGCCTATGTTTGATACTAATAGACTTCTCTTGGTCAATGCTAGTCTGCCTTGCTCCGTTCGCCATTGGTTATTTTACTACCTAGGTAGCAGAATTCCTTAACGTCATCTACTTCGTGACTATCAATCCTGATGTTAAGTTTCTCGCTGTTCTCATTTCTGATACTTCTCATTATTTTCGTATTTCTTCTATTTAGTCTCAATCCATAATCTATATTTATTAGACTGTTCATTCCATTCAGCAGATCAAATGGTTCAAATGGCTCTGAGCACTATGGGACTTACCTTCTGAGGTCAACAGTCCCCTAGAACGTAGAACTACTTAAACCTATTGATTGGCGACTCCATGGAGTGTTCTATGCACCATGACCAGATAATGGATACACTTGGAAGAAGAAACAGCATTGGTCGTATTTTTTTGTTTTATTATCCGCAAAATCGATTTTCGGTCACTTAGTGACCATCCTCAGTGCTAGAAGTTAAAAATTTTCACATAACGATCAGAGAGTATAAAACAGAAAATCACAACTACACGTGCATATGAACATAACAGTTGGTAGGAACATACCTGTAATATACAATTTAAGTTGGTAGGCACTGGTGTCAACAAGCTTAGAGCGATCACATAAACTGAGGCCGCTGTTTACATGCACTTGTTCATGTAAACCTGTCACACCGAGGTCTGCTGAACAAGTGCATGTAAACAGCGGCCTCAGTTTATGTGATCGCTCTAAGCTTGTTGACACCAGTGCCTACCAACTTAAATTGTATATTACAGGTATGTTCCTACCAATTGTTATGTTCATATGCACGTGTAGTTGTGATTTTCTGTTTTATACTCTCTGATCGTTATGTGAAAATTTTTAACTTCTAACACTGAGGATGGTCACTAAGTGACCGAAAATCGATTTTGCGGATAATAACAAGAAAATACGACCAAACTGTTTCTCCTTCCAAGTATATACTTAAACCTAACTAAACTAAGGACATCACACACATCCATGCCCGAGGCAGGATTCGAACCTGCGACCGTAGCGGTCGCGCGTTTCCCGACTGTATCGCCTAGTACCGCTCGGCCACTACGGCCGGCTTCAGCAGATCGTGTAATTCTTTTTCACTTTCACTCAGGACAGCAATGTCATCAGCGAATCGTATCATTGATATCGTTTCATCTTAATTTTTGATTCAGCTCCTGAACCTTTCTTTTATTGCCATCATTGCTTCTTCGATGTACTGATTGAAGTATAGGGGCGAAAGACAACCTCCCTGTCTTACACCCTTATTAATCCGAGAACTTTGTTCTTGGTCGTCCTCTCCTGTACATATTGTATATTACTCGTCTCTCCCTATAGCTTAACCCTATTTTTCTCAGAATTTCGAATATCTTGCACCATTTGACATTGCCGAACGCTTTTTCCAGGTCAAAAAATCCCATGAACGTGCCTTGATTTTTCTTTAGCCTTGCTTCCATTATCAACCGCAGCGTCAGAACTGCCTCCCTGGTGCCTTTACCTTTCCAAAATTTGAATTTCCTATATTCTAAGTCAGTCCCTCTGAAAACCATACCTTTTTCAATTTCTTCACATTTTTCATGCAGCCATTTCGTCTTAGCTTCCATGCTCTTCCTACTTATGTCATTCGTCAGTGACTTGTATTTCTGTATTCCTAAATTTCCCTGAACATTTTTGTGCTTCCTTTTTTCATCGATCAACTGAAGTACGTCTTCTGTTACCCATGGTTTCACACAGTAACCTTCTTTGTACATATATTTTTATTTCCTATTTTAGAGATGTACATTCCTCTTTGGGTGTACTGCTTTCTGAGCTATTCCTTATTGTTGTATCTATAGCCTTAAATAACTTCAAGCGTATCTCGTGATTCCGTAGTACTTCCGTATCCCACTTCTTGACTACTCTCTTCAACTTCAGCCTGCTCTTCATCACCACTACATTGTAATCTGAGTCTACATCTGCTCCTGTATTTGATTTCGGAATCTCTGTCTGACCATAACGTAATCTAATTGGAATTTTCCCTTATCACCCGGCCTTTTCCAAATACACCTCCTCCTCTTGTGATTCTTGAAAAGAGTCTTCGCTATCGCTAGCTGAAATTTGGTACAGAACTCAATTAGTCTTTTTCCTCTCTCGTTCCTAAAACAAAACCCATATTCTCCAGTAACCTTTCTTCTACTCCTTCCCCTACAACTGCATTACTGTCCTCCATGACTATTAGATTTTCATCTCCCCTTATCTATTACCCTTTCAATATCCTCATATGCTTTCTCTATTTCTTCATCTTTAGCTTGCGACATCGGCATGTGTACCTGAACTATCGTTGTCGATGGTGGTTTGCTGTCGATTGTGATAAGAACAACCTTATCACTGAACTGCTCACAGTAAAACACTCTCTGCCCTACCTTCCTATTCATAACGAACCCTACCCTTTATACCATTTTCTGCTGCTGTTCAAATTACCGTATACTCATCTGACGAGAAATCCTTGTCTTCTTTCCATTTCATTTCAGTGACCCCAACTACATATAGATTGAGCCTTTTCATTTCACTTTTCGGATTTTATAGCTTCCCGCTCAGAGATCCGAGTGGATGGTAGCCCTCGATAACAGGGGGCTAGAGGTCGGGACTTGCCTATTCGGTGTATAGCAGCCCTTATTATGGGGTGCCTCACCTGTCCATCACCTTACTATCCACCATCGAGACTCAAACATTGGCTCAGAGTCTAGTATCAGTCACAATGTCCGTCGTCTGGACACCACAGGAACGTCACAGGACGAGTGGCCCCAAATCCTCTGTTCATACGAGCACTGTTTCTCCGTACTGCCCTACAGTGGAAATGTGCTTGTGTGGAAATCCGAGGAGAACAAACATTGCCAAACTGCATTCATCATCGCCGGCCGTAGTGGCCGAGCGGTTCTAGGCGCTACAGTCTCGAACCGCGCGACCGCTACGGTCGCAGGTTCTAATCCTGCATCGGGCATGGATTTTTGTGATGTCCTTAGATTAGTTAGGTTTAAGTAGCTCTAAGTTCTAGGAGACTGATGACCTCAGAAGTTAAGTCCCATAGTGTTCAGAGCCATTTGAAACATTTGCATTCATCATCGTCACGTGGGCTCAGCATCTGGCGTGATGGTTCATGTTGCCATTGGGTACACAACATGAGCACATATTAAAAGTGAAGGGAGCATGGGAGTGAGGAGTGGGAGGTGCTGGGAGTTTTACTGGGCAAATTCAATTTCATCATTTATTAACAGGAACCAACATCTCAACTTTACACATCATTGGGCTCAGATCAGGCAAATTTGGTAACCAAGACATCAACGTAGTTTCACTATCATGCTCCTCAAGCCCCTGTAACACAGTTCTGCTCCTGTCACACGCATCCTGTTGGGGAAGACAAGTGTGTATGGATGCAGATGTTCCAGTAATATGGTTCCGTAGTCAGACGTTGTTGTGGTGACTTCGATTAATACCAGAAGTCCCAGAGAATTCCAGAGATATGCCTTCCATATCAGTATATTGCCCCAACAGACTGCATGTAGTGCATGATTCAAGCAACTATTCGTCTGCATGACTGCTTATCTGGACACGGCCCGGTTTTTCATCCATTCAGACGATACATTTTCATTGATTCATTGTCTAACCTCGATTATCTCATTCCCTCTGGAATTGTAGCTGACGAAGTTGTACAGTCATCATGGGAACGCGTTTGGGTCGTCTACTACAGAACTCCAATTCAAAAATGTGCGCTAAGCGCTGTGCTCCGATACAATTTCGCTTGCAGCAGCATTGTACTCTTCCAGATCTACTATTAGTCGCCTCATATCCTGCTTTCCAAAGCCTGGGCCCCCAACACCTTCTCACAGACTCGTGGTTTCACCATCCTTTAATCATTTTTCATAGATGCTCAGGGCAGTTGCACACGTTCAGCCGACCGCTATTTCCGAGATGTTTATCGCCAGACACCAGGCCCTAATGATCTATCCTTTGCCAAAGTTATGTCAGTGATTTTTTCCACTTGTGGCCCGTAGCACCGCTAGAATGCTGCTCCTAACACTTGCTTTTTCCTTTCTTCAAAAGGAATAAGCTTCTTTTTGATAGTTGGTTTAGCAGATGTCTTTTTTTTTTTTTTTTTTTTTTTTTTTTTTTTTTTTTTTTTTTTTTTTTTGCAGCTTGGCAGTGGGAAAGAATGATTCCCCAAACATCCACCCAGCTGGTCATTGTACAGGAGCTTCTTCTGGTTCTCGTACCTCGGATTTCAAACTGCGTGGTTTTTGCCTCTGCACACCTTGTAATAGTTCCATTTCAGCTTCCGTTTTGATTGTCTTCACTGTTTATCAGCAACTTACATAGTAAGTCTGTCTTGATTGTCTTCACTGTTGGTCAGCTACTTACATGATAACTGCTGAATTTTTTTAGCCATTGATAGTGTGGTGGCTTCGGTTGCCAGGGTAAAAGGATGGAATCGATTGATTGAGTTCGGAGTAACATTTGAACATTTATTCATTTATTAATACTTTGAGTCATGATCAATACGAAGTGCAGTTTTACTTGAACAATAAACTTTTCCTAAAAGCAAGTCAAACTGAGGGCAGCAAAATGTTTTAAACAGTCTGACTCAGTTTAGCACCACAAAATTAAGTATAAGCATAACTACCAATGGAACAACTACTTCCAATTTTTACAATTTTTGCTCATTTTAAAAATGAAATATTTACAAAAACAGTCTCCAACCAAATTTCTTAAAATGATAACGACTGGTTTGCTTCAAAATCCTATTCAAAACTAATTTAACTCTACTTTAGTAAAACACATACTCTTTTCAACAGTTTTCAAAAACTTCAGTCCAAGTCTGAATTTACATATAACCGTGAGCACAACTGTAGGGAAGAATCCGTACACTGTGAATGAATTTGTCATTAAGATGTGCATGCGCAGTAATATTACGCTTGACACAAATCGTGATAACTTGGTCATCCGCTGTTTGAGCTGACTCGTAAAATTTATCAGAATTCTTCTCCAAACCTAGACACCTTGAGGAACCTAACAATGACCTTATTGAACCTCCCTGGTTAAAGTCTATTATCTGCTCTGTCGTTTTTATTTCCATTTTAAACATTTTAACTTTTACACGTAACTAAAAGACCTTTACAGATTTCTTTATAATCAATATTGGATAATCCAGGGGGTATTTACACAAACGGTTTACCACTTCCTGGATATATTTTACGGTTGGCCTATGTGGCATTAGGAATAATGTATGTTTTCAACCGTGTTGCATAGCAACCCTGCCAAATTTTCGAAGCTATGCTCGACACAGACGCTAATAGCATCAAGTATGAGTCAGACCGTGTGTCACAATCACAATCAAGAGCATGCAAAGAGTGCCAGTATTGCAAAAGCAGGTCAATGCTCATAATTCATTGCCACGCAGCAAGCAGAGCCGCAACTAGGAGCGCATACGGTGCAATATGTAAGCACCCAGAATGTCATTCTGCAAACTACAATACGGAGTAATAACTTGATACATCCAATCTCCGCGGCTTCAAGGCGTTCTAGCACTGATGAGAAATGCAGAGGCAGAGAAAACAGTCCATAACTGAAACACAACGGTGTGGTTAGGACCGTTGACACCTCTGGATAGAGGACAAATGACCACCTAAACTGTTACAATGAAGTGTTGCTGGCGTTGGACATATTGACCTCATTATGTCTGCATGATCGATCCCAATGGAATGAAACTCTCGCTGGTAACTGGTTTGCTGTACTGGCGAAACATCTACATCTACATACATACTAAGCTAGCCACCAAGCGGTGTGTGGCGGAGGGCGCAATCTGCGCCAATGTCATATTTCCCCTCCTCTGCTACACTCGCGGATCGCGCGAGGGAAAAACGACAGTCTTAACGCCGCAGTACGAGGTCTAATTTTCCTAATCTTTGAATGCTGATCATAGCGCGATTTGAAAGTTGGTGGTAATAATATATACCCTACATCCTCAGCGAAGATCGGATTTCGTAATTTAGTGAGCAGCCGCTTCCGTTTAGCTCGTCGTCTATCTGCAAGTGTGTCACATTTCAAACTTTCTATGAGATTTATAACGCTCTCGCGAAGGCTAAATGTACCAGTCACGAATCTTGCCGCTCTTCTTTGGACCTTCTCTATCTCTTGAATCAGACCAACTGGTAAGGGTCCCATACAGACGAACAACACTCTAAGACTGGACGAACTAACGTATTGTAAGCAACTCTCCTTTGTTGAAGGACTGCATCGCTTCAGGATTCTACCAATAAACCGCAATCTGGAGTTCGCCTTGCTCGTTACTTGTGTAGTCTGATCATTCCATTCGAGATCATTTCTAACAGTCACACCCAGATACTTGACGGATGTTACCGCTTCCAAAGACTGGGCATTTATTTTGTACTCGTACATTAATGGGAATTTTCGCCTTGTTATACGCATTAGGTTACACTTAATAATATTGAGAGATAACTGCCAGTCATTACATCACGCACTTATTTTCTGCAAATCCTCTTGATTTGTTCACAACTTCGTGTGATACTACTTTCCTGAAGACTACAGCATCATCGGCAAACAGTCTAATGCCGCTGTCAATACCATCAACCATATCGTTTATGTAAATCGTAAAAAAGCAGCGGACCTATTACACTGCCCTGGGGCACACCTGAAGTTACGCTTGGGTCACCCCATTCAGGACGACATACTGCCCTCGGTCTGTTAGAAAACTTTCTATCCAACCGCCTACGTCATCGGATAGACCGTAAGCTCGCACTTTTTTTGGAGCAAGCGACAGTGCGGAACTGAGTCGAACGCCTTTCGAAAGCCGAGAAATATGGCATCAACCTGGGAGCCGGTATCTAGAGCCTGTTCTATATCATGCACAAAAGGGCAGCTGTGTCTCGCATGACCGCTGTTTCCTAAAACCGAGCAGGTTTTTGCAGATGAGCTTCTCAGAGTCTAGAAAGGTCATTATGTCTGCACACAAAATATGTTCCTTGATTCTAAAACAATTCATCTAAGTGAAATTGGTCGGTAATTATGCGCATCAGATTTTCTACCCTTTTTATAGATTTCTATGACTTGAGCCTTCTTCCATTCCCGTGGAACTTTCCGCTGTTCCAATGATCTCTGATAGATTATGGATAAAAATGGTGCTATATTTGTAGCATAGTCAAAGTATAATCTTCCGGGGATACCGTCTGGGCCAGATGCCTTCCTGGCGTCTAAGGATCTTAACTGTTTTACAATCCCAGATAGACTGAACACTATGTCAGCCATCCTTGCGTTTGTTCGATATTTGAAAGGGGGAATTGTGCTGCACTCCTCTATCGTAAACGAGTTTTTGAAAGCTATGTTTAGAATTTCGGCCTTCTGTTTATCATCATCCGTTACATTACCCATACTGTCAGCAAGAGAAGGAATTTATTTGTAGCGTTCATACATTTTACGTACGAGCGAAAGTTTTTGGGGTTATTATTAGAATCTGCAGATAAAATATTGCTTTCAAATTCGTTAAAAGAATGTCTCATTGACCTTTTGACAGCTGCTTTCATTTCTCATATTTCTGTTTGTCAGCGGGGCAGTGACTTCGTTTAAAACGAGTGTGCAAAATTCTCTGCTTTCTCAGCAACTTCCTAATATGTTTGTTGTACCAAGGTGGATCCTTTCCCTCCCCTATATTTTTGCTAGGCACATACTTCTCTAGCACGTGGTGGACAATACCTTTAAATTCCGACCAAAAATGCTCAATATCTTTGTGTCCCACGGTGAATGCCTGGAGCTGACTATGAAGATATTCATTAATGACACTTTTATTTGCTTTCCCAAACAAGAAAACTCAACGCTGTTTCTTTGGTTTTTTTGTAACTTCCACTGACATAGAAGCCACAACGACATTATGGTTGCTAATGCCTTCTTCTACCTTAACTTCCTCAAAAAGATCAGGTCTGTTTGTCGCCAAGATATATATAATGTGAAACTTCTTGGCAGATTAAAACTGTGTGCAGGACAGAGACTCGAACTCCCATCTCGAGTTGGTTTTCTAACCAATTTCTCAAGGTTGTATGTTGAGAGCGCTCCTAGAATAACTTCACACGACTCTTTGCTTCTGCCACCTGTGATAAACGTGTAATTTTCCCAATCAATGGATGCCAGATTAAAGTCTCCACCTATAACTAATGGATAATTTGGATATTTATTTCCTATATACTCAAGACTTCCCCTGAAACGTTCTGCGACGTTTATTGCGAATGCTGTTAGTCTATAAAAACATCCTAATACAATGGTCAATCCTTGTCCGAGTGACAGCTTTATCCAGACAGTCCGACCCAGTATCGATCTCAGCTGCGTTTAAACAGCTTTTAACTGCAATGAACACACCACCTCCCATAGCATCAGTCCTGTCCTTCCTAAACATTGTCCAATCCGAGTTCCAAATTTCACTGCTATTTATATCTGGTCTCAACCAGCTTTCGGTACCTAATACAATATTGGCAATGCTACAGGTTATTTCAGAGAGTAACTCGGAGATCTAGCTACAGACACTTAGACAATTTACTAAAGTGAGATTTAGCATATTTAAATCCTTTCGAATGACCTGCTTAGGCGAACTAACAATTTTTACTGTTGGAACACCCACATCAATGTCATGAACTGGTAATTTTTCAGGCCAACGGTTTGTTTCCCGTGGGGAGGAAACTAATCTAAAAAAAATCCCATGTGCTCACCACAAGTACTGTGCTACCCATGTACATGCTTCCTGCTTATTTTCCTGCCAAGGGCTATCTAGTAAATACTAAAGAATAAGACAGTGACCTACAGCAAACTGCTAGGGGTTATCTAGTGAATATTATTAATGAATTAAATAGTAACCTACGGTACGCTACACCTACTGATTAATTATCCCTCGTATTTATAATGTAAACAAGCGTATATGTACTCGCGAAAATGACCTCATAAAAATATATAATCTGTTACCTTAAATATACCGAGTCTAAATGACACTAATAAACGTAAATACTAAGTATTGTACACTGGCAGATGCAGGTACAAAACAAAAGCTTTAGCTAACAATAAGAGTTCAGAATGTAAAGCACAAATACGAACTCTACTTTGTAGGAACCTATGGGCTTACAGTACACGATCACTAAAGCAGACTACAAGCTAAGGAATTTAAGCAGACGGCGAGGTGAGTTTTAGCTTTCTGCTAACTAAACTGTATGTAAGAAGGTCTCAAGGTTGTATTGTAACACTGATTTACTCAGATATTGTACTGTAACACTAATTTACCACGTATTTTACGTTTGCTAAACTGTCAGCAGTCGCAGGTTGCGCTAGTAAAACGTATACAAGTGAGGTTAGAATTCACTGTTAGCATCACTTTTCCTAATAGAACGTATAGAAACTGCTACCTTCAATGTATCGAGTCCAAATGACACTAATAAATGTGAATACTGAGTATTTTCCACTAACTTAATTGATAATCCCGCGTATTTGACGTCAATTAAGAATGTAAACAAACGTTTGCATACACGTGAAACTGTCCTAAACGGAAACTTCCCTTATCTTAGTCAGACGGAAATAAAGACTGAAACCTTCAATTTATCACTTCTACCTGACACTAATGCACGTAAATACTATAGAAGATACGGTAATTTCCAAGAATGATTGCCTTTCGAAATCGCTGGGTCCAAACGATACATATCGAACGTGCGATCGAAAATCTATCATGCGATTTTGGTGGCAGGTGTAATGAATATGTTTACGTTTTGTCACTACAGCAACAACAAAAGAAGAACGCTACAAAAATACTTGTAATTGCAAAGGAGACGACTTACCTTGCTCGTCGTCGGTGTTGTCGTCATGTGAAAGTCCATTACAGTGGTCTGGATGGATAATTTGGATGAGTCGAACCATGTATTCTTCCTGATACTCGTTCGCTTTCCGCACTGTCCGCAATGAAATTGTAACGGTATTTAAGCATCGAAACTGCCGGCCGGAGTGGCCGGCGGTTCTAGGCGCTACAGTCTCGAACCACGCGACCGCTACAGTCACAGGTTCGAATTCTGCCTCAGGCATGGGTGTGTGTGATGTCCTTAGGCTAGTTAGGTTTAAGTAGTTCTAAGTTCTAGGGGACTGATGACCTCAGAAGTTAAGTCCCATAGTGCTCAGAGCCTAAGCATCGAAACTGTTCTTACGAAGTTTTACACATTTCGCACCACCACCGTCTACACAGTCCCTACTTTCCTCGTCCGATAGTATTCCATATGTGTGACAAAAAGTCTAACAGTTTTCTACGTTGAATAACCATGGAATTAGATTCTTCCATGTGAGAGAATCCGCCGAAGAAATATCAAGAACACCAGACATCCCACTCACTAACGACAACTCACAAATAATTCGCGGAGGTATGTAATGTAGAGCAAGTAAGGGAACGACGGAAAACAGATAAAAATGACGATCACAAATAATTGGCCACAATGCCCGCCACCAGAGTCGCATGATCGATTTCCGCTCGCGCATTCGATATGTATCGTTTGGACCCAGCGATTTCGATAGGCAATTATTCTTTGAATTTACCGAATATACAGCAAAAACGATTAATTACTAGCTAAATTACTTATCTCGTAACACAGCAACCGGAAAGCGCTAGTAGCCGGCGTCAGGGGTGCCAACACAATGGTGTGCTGCTTGCTGCCTGTTTGGATACTTTGTCTCGTTCCTACTGTGCGTTAGGCTCGTGACGAATTATCGCGCTCTTATTGTGGAAGAAGTGCGTCTTCTTTGTTTGTCATGTTTTTATTGAAGATCACTCAGGAAAGAACACGTAACATAGGCAGTGGTTACACAATAATAACGAATGGAACGTTACAGAAAACTTGGATAGAACAACGGAACACTTATACCGTAGCATTTCGTTTAAAAGTCATGGAACGCTCGCGCCGCGCGCTGCGGCAAGGAGTACATGACAGCGCTCCTCGCTGCCGGCACGCGAAACTCGTTGACACTTGCGGTTCGTCAGCTGATGGCGGCTGCCAGCCCCTGCCTGCGCCACACAGCACCCCCCTCCCCCCCCCCCCCCCCCCCCCCGGGAGAACGGAGCGCCGTTGTTTTCGGTAACTGCCTCAGACGCTGCCCTTGAATCTGGCCGGTAAGTGCACACCACGTCCGGATCGCGTTGTACGTTGTGTCTGCGTCGAAGGAGCTGCGTAAGGTGCTGGATTATCAGCTGGCAAAAACGATTGTCGGTGGAGGGAACTGTACGCATCTAAAGATTCCTCCAAGACAAAAGCACGTTTAACTCGGTCGACCGACACTGTGATCCTTTTTCCATTCACCATAATGTCCATCGTTTTGTCGCGTCTTGTTATTACGCGGTGTGGTCCAGTGTAAGGTGACCTGAGCGCTGGTTTAATGTCACCTTTGAGTAGCATAACATGAGTGCAATGCTTTAATTACTTACGTACAAAGTAAGCGGTGTCCCATGTTGCGATGCCGGATATGGTCGTATGTGTGAAATCCGATCCCGCAATTGGATTATAAACTGGAACGACTGTCATAAGTCCCCCATTGAGGCACCTGTATCAATAAACTAGCCTGGTAGCCGCAGGAATTCCCCACAGACCATCTCAGCGGGGGATGTGTCGAGGTCTGTCTTAGTGATGCTGCGGAGGCCTAGTAGAACTAAAGGAAGAGCCTTGGTCGACTTCGACTCGTGACACATTAGGGCGGCTTTCAGGGACCTGTGCCACCGTTCAAGCATGCCATTGCTGGCTGGATGATAACTCGTTGTTACGTGATGTGATGCGCCGAAAAACTTGCTCAGCTGAGTAAACAATTCAGACTCGGACTGGCGTCCTATGTCGGTTATTATATGTAATGGACAGCCGAAACGAGTGACCCAGTTGGACATAAATGCGGCAGCCAGCGTTTCGGCAGAAATGTTATGTAACGTCTCTTAGCAAAACACATATTGTATGTGGTAAAAAAAGGAGAAAAGAATAATTGAACTGGATGATTGTAATTGCGTGGACAACGATTGTGTGAACTTTATGTAATACAGAGAAAGCATTCTGTGTCATGTTTTGTTCTTGTATAGAATTATGTACCGATGTTTTTTAAAGATAATATCTGTGTCGGCGAGTACTGAAACCGCCGCAGACGATACTTATTAAATATCAAACAAAGATGAAAATATGTGACAAGTATA
This sequence comes from Schistocerca cancellata, assembly GCF_023864275.1. Lineage (NCBI taxonomy): Eukaryota > Metazoa > Arthropoda > Insecta > Orthoptera > Acrididae > Schistocerca > Schistocerca cancellata. The sequence continues at coordinate 1,085,224,568 of NC_064626.1, forward strand.
AATAGTAGTGACCGAACATTAATTTCTCTGTCGTCTTCTTGGAGTTACGTGATAAGAAGATCCTGTGACGTTATATTGTACGCTTGCGTAGCATTCTTTTGTCAAGATTGCGAGACGTACGCCATTACGTACTCATTGTAAAGGTATGTAATAATTTAATCTGTTTGAATTTTTTGAATAGAGTTACTTAGTGAAAACTTGCATTATGATTTATAATAAGCTTGTCTGGTATTTTATCCCATCCTTTTAAGACGTTTTCAGCTATTTAAATATTATTCTTGGTGCAGAGCTGCGCTACGAAGGAACGAGCCGCTGCCGCGGCGCATCCAAACTCCATTAAATGAAACCAATCATACCGCAAAGAAGCGGACAGTTAATAGTGAACTAAAATTATTTCTCTCAGCTTTCGGAATTGCAGGGCAGAGCAGCACATTTTATGATTTGTTTTACAGGTGGACGCGGGCTGCTGATAGTATATTATTAACAGTGCAAAAAGATAATTTACCTTCATAACATAAAAGAAATCTTGCTGTGCGTAGTGCTGGTCTGGCAAACATTATAGTAAAAACATCTTTTTCTATGATAATAGTCTCATGTTCTCGTGTTAGTCGTGGTACTTATTGGTGTTTTACTGTTAACAAAAATCCACTGCAAAATTTTGATGTTGAACAATCATTGCGTACTGTAACATCAGTATTGGATAACGAAGTAATTTTCATTAACCTTTTCAATAACTGTAAAGTAAGGAAGATATGTTGAACTTTTGGCGAGTTACAGTAACGAAAAAATGTTCCTTTAATAGAAACCAGATCCAGAATAATAAGAACATAATATATTTGGTTTTGTTGAAATTTAATGATCCAAATAGTCACAGCACAGCATCCCTAAAAAGTATTTTGGGGCTCCTTTCGTAGCAATATATTTTATCTCATATATTAGTTGTTACGCGGAATCGGAATAGCTTCTATTCAGCGACTGGATCTGTCAATGGTGGTTAGCAAATAGCGTTGACCCTCTGTGGGTGGTAAAGGTCCCACGACGTCCAAGTGAACGTGGACGAACCTCTCGGTCGTGTCTGGGAATTTGCCTACTGGCGCGCGAACATGACGTGAAATTTTGCTGGCGTTGATTATTGACCCCCGAGCGAGCCCACTGACTGCCATCTTTTTGTATCCCCGGCCACACGTAACGGCCAGATACGAGCTTTTTCGTCGCCTTTACCCCCGGATGACATAAATCGTGGATGTTATTAAATATTTGCTTACGGAGGTCTGCCAGGACGAATGGGCGCGCTTTGTTATTGGAGGTGTCGCAATATATCTTAGTGTCTGATCCTGGTACATCAATGAGCTTGAGCTGCAGACTTGCTGTGTCATCGTTGAGGCAATTTTCAAGTTCTTGATCTGATTGTTGTGCTTGGGCCAGTCGTGCGAGGTCGATAGTCTCCGTGATTGCATTGACGCGCGACAAACAGTCTGCCACTACATTGTTCAACCCAGAGATGTGTTTAATGTCGGTGGAAAATTGAGCAATAAATTCTAACTGATTAAAATGCCTCGGCGAGCATTTGTTGTTATTCTGGCGGAAGGCGAATGTCATAGGTTTATGGTCCGTATAAATCGTACATACTCTCGCCTCCAGCTGCGTTCGGAAATACGAGGTCCATCAAGTTCTAAGGCCTCCGATTTTTTTTTCTCCGAACTGGAAAGAGATAGAAACATGTGCATTGTTTTAAAATGAGGCCGCGTTCATTGTCAATACGTCCCAGAGATGGCAGCACCGTACAGCAGATGGAATTTTACCACCAACGGCGAGAATGAGAACTGTTTTAATACTTAAAATTGCGACGTTTTCCTTACTTGAACAGCGTGCAATCATTCGTTTTCTGAATTTGCGTGGTGTAAAACCAATTGAAATTCATCGACAGTTGAAGGAGACATGTGGTGATGGAGTTATGGATGTGTCGAAAGTGCGTTCGTGGGTGCGACAGTTTAATGAAGGCAGAACATAGTGTGACAACAAACCGAAACAACCTCGGGCTCGCACAAGCCGGTCTGACGACATGGTCGAGAAAGTGGAGAGAATTGTTTTGGGGGATCGCCGAATGACTGTTGTACAGATCGCCTCCAGAGTTGGCATTTCTGTGGGTTCTGTGCACACAATCCTGCATGACGACCTGAAAATGCGAAAAGTGTCATCCAGGTGGGTGCCACGAACGCTGACGGACGACCACATGGCTGCCCGTGTGGCATATTGCCGAGCAATGTTGACGCGCAACGACAGCATGAATGGGACTTTCTTTTCGTCGGTTGTGACAATGGATGAGACGTGGATGCCATTTTTCAATCCAGAAACAAAGCGCCAGTCAGCTCAATGGAAGCACACAGATTCACCGCCACCAAAAAAATTTCGGGTAACCGCCAGTGCTGAAAAAATGATGGTGTCCATGTTCTGGAACAGCGAGGGCGTAATCCTTACCCACTGCGTTCCAAAGGGCACTACGGTAACAGGTGCATCCTACGAAAATGTTTTGAAGAACAAATTCCTTCCTGCACTGCAACAAAAACGTCTGAGAAGGGCTGCGCGTGTGCTGTTTCACCAAAACAACGCACCCACACATCGAGCTAACGTTACGCAACAGTTTCATCGTGATAACAATTTTGAAGTGATTCCTGATGCTCCCTACTCACCTGACCTGACTCCTAGTGACTTTTGGCTTTTTCCAACAATGAAAGACACTCTCCGTGGCCGCACATTTACCAGCCATGCTACTTTGCCTCAGCGATTTTGCAGTGGTCAAAACAGACACCTAAAGAAGCCTTCGCCGCTGCCATGGAATCATGGCGTCAGCGTTGTGAAAAATGTGTACGTCTGCAGGGCGATTACGTCGAGAAGTAACGCCAGTTTCATCGATTTCGGGTGAGTAGTTAACTAGAAAAAAAATCGGAGGCCTTAGAACTTGAATGCACCTCGTATTTCGCGGAAGCGTAGATGACCAACAATTCCCGGTCGTAAGCGCTCCATTGTTGCTGAGCGGGCGATAATTTCCGCCGGCCGCGGTGGCCGAGCGATTTTATGAGCCTCATTCCGGAACCGAGCGACTGCTACGGTCGCAGGTTCGAATCCTGCCTCGGGTATGGACGTGTGTGATGTCCTACTTAGTTAGGTTTCAGTAGTTCTAAGTTCTAGTGGGCTGATGACCTCAGGTGATAAGTCCCATAGTGCTCAGAGCTGATAATTTCCGAGAGAAAAAAGCGAGGGGCTTCCAGGCTTCGTCCACTTATTGCTGCAATGCCGCGCTGATGACGACCTGACGAGCATCGATCACGAGCGTAAGAGACGCGTCTTGAGCACGGTGAACAACAAGTGTTGCCTCGGTAATGCTTTTCTTGGCTGTTTCGAAAGCGTCTATCATTGTCTGTGACCACTGCACAGGCGCTTTGCCTTTTCCGACCAGCCAGCGCTGCTGTAAGTGGTTCTTGAAGTTCTGCCGCATGTGGCAGATGGCAGCGATAGAAATTCAGGATTCCGAGGAATCTAGGTAATTCTTTGACTGTCTCTGCGCGAGGAATTCAAAATGGCTTTAACTTTCTATAGCAAAGGGCGCGATCCCGCAGAGGAAATTAGGTGACTCAAAAACGTTATCGCCGGCCAAAGTGGCCGAGCGGTTCTAGGCGCTACAGTCTGGCACCGCGCGACCACTACGGTCGCAGGTTCGAATCCTGCCTCGGGCATGGATGTCTGTGATGTCCTTAGGTTAGTTAGGTTTAAGTAGTTCTAAGTTCTAGGGGACTTATGACCTCAGCAGTTGAGTCCCATAGTGCTCAGAGCCATTTCATTTCAAAAACGTTATCTCCTGTTGTCCGAACATACACTTAGTGACGTTCAAAACAATGTCGTACTTGTCAAGGCGGTCAAATGAGATGTTGTTCATGTTCCTCTGAGAAGACAAGTATGTCGTCTAGATAGGCAAAACAACATGGTAACCCTCGTAATACAGAATCAATGAATCGTTGCCATGTTTGTGCGGCGTTTCTCAGGCCAAGCGTCATAAATAAGCTTTCGAATAAGCCAAAAGGCGTTGTAATGGCTGTCTCCGGGATATTTTTCTCAGCAATCGGAGATTGTGTGTATGTTTTTTGGGCACAATCCAACACACTAAATACCTGTTTGCCACACAATGCGTGGTTGTAGTCTTTTAGGAGAGGCACTGGATAGCGCTTTAGGCGTAGCGTCGTATACCGATCCTGTCTTGGAGGCGGTTCAGTCGGAGATGTGTCTCAGAGCTGGATAGTGACAGATGGGGGCGCGAGACTGGACGCGCATGTAGTTTATGTATCAGCCGATAGAGGTACTGTGATTTTAGCTTCGATTGTGCCCACTAGAGTGCACTAAAGTAATAGAATGTTTTTCATAAACTGTGCTAGTATTTTCATAAAGTGTTATTATGTCTTTTTGTGTATGTAAAATGTTATAAATGTGTTTTAGCAGTATGAATGATGCGTGAGTGTGGTTTAAGGTTAATACGAAGATAATTGTTTAACGAGTTATATAGTAGGATTTAGTGTGGGAACATTTCGAAGAAGTATGGATATGGACAAAGGGGATTTTTGTAGAATAGATTTGTAAAGTAAGTTTATGTTAAAGGGAAAGTTAATTCAGGTATAAATAACAATAGTAAATTACTTTATGCATGAGCAAAACTTCAGCATATTGGATAATTACATCGGTAAAAAGTGCAGTCGTTAGGTTTACTATTTAGCGATTGGTTATTGAGGAAAAGGGCGGATTGACGCGGGAGAATGTTGTTTTGCTATTGGCTGTTGAGTAAACTGACCAATGGTAAAGCAAAATTCTTCGCGCGCCTTTCTCTGCTGGTAGAGAAGACTTAGAGTATTCTAGGTAAGAGTCGGAGCCTAGCCGTGAAACAATTCGGAAGTGTGCAGTAGTAGTTCCGATGTAAATGATAAGTTGCCGGATCTAGCAGTGTTTCATACATCAAAAGTGTGGTAAAGTGACAGCATAGTTATTCCGATGGGCGTGTAGAAATTTCGGAATTTTTAAGTGAATTTTGTGACGAGAAAAGACATATATTCCGCGTGGCGTATTGAGCAGGTCGGTGGCTAAAAACTGTCACTGTATTTGGTACCGACAGACTTAATATTTGGCGAGCATTATCAATCAAAAACAATCAGTATTTTTGTAGCTATTACGTTTTCGGGAAATGCAACGCCATAAACTTGCTAACGTGAGTGAAGGGGATTATGAGTGTCTGTGTTAAGACTAGCGCGGGCTTGGCAGTGATACTTGTTCACCTAAGTTTCAGAATATATTGAGGACAAAATTTCCAACCTTTCATTTCGTGTTTCTCCCGAAACGTAGATTAATGACTTTAATTGCAGTCTGGTTCACGTCGAAGTACTGTAGGTTTCACTCGGCTTTCCTACTGATGATCTACTGAGACAATGTTCACAGGTAGGTGCAGGTTCCTCGTAAAGGGACGGAAAGAACCGCGCCGCCGTACGCTCTGGGATTGTTTTCTCGTTTAAGGCTCGGTAGTCGCCGCACGGCCGCCATGTGCCGTTCCTTTTAGGCACCAAATGCAAGGGTGACGTCCACGCCCCACCAGAAGGGCGGATAATGCCATCGGCCAGCATAGCATACCGGTTAGGAGCTAATCGTCTGGGTCTGCATGAAATCTGGAAGGGGGGAGGGGGGAGACAGCCGTCCTATTAATGTAGTGTACTATATCATGACGTACCTTTTATGGGGCCCCTGGAGGCCTCGTGGGAGCAGGGAACCGCTCTAGCAGCTTAGAGTACCTGTCGTCCGCAGCCTGGATCGCCTTGGCGTGGCGCCGGAATCCAGAGGTGGACAGCCCTGACTGTGTCCAGCAGCCGAGCGTTGGCGACGTCAAGCATGAGGCGGTAATGCGCCAAGAGGTCTGCGCCGACGATATGCTCCATCTCGTCTGCGACTATGAAGTTCCACACCAAAGAACGTCTCAGTCCGAGGTCTAGTTCCAAATGCTGTACTCTATAAGTCGTTATCGCAGAATTATTAATGGCCGACATTTGAAATGCGGCGGCCGGATGGTATTTATGTAGAATGCTGAGGTCGGCCTGTCTGGCGGTCCGTTACGAACAGACGCACAGAAGATCTGCCCGCTGCGATTACTTCCGTGTGATGTTTGTTGCTGGTATACAGGGTGTTACAAAAAGGTACGGCCAAACTTTCAGGAAACATTCCTCACACACAAAGAAAGAAAATATGTCATGTGGACATGTGTCCGGACACGCTTACTTTCCATGTTAGAGCTCATTTTATTACTTCTCTTCAAATCACATTAATCATGGAATGGAAACACACAGCAACAGAACGTACTAGCGTGACTTCAAACACTTTGTTACAGGAAATGTTCAAAATGTCCTCCGTTAGCGAGGATACATGCATCCACCCTCCGTCGCATGGAATCCCTGATGCGCTGATGCAGTCCTGGAGAATGGCGTATTGTATCACAGCCGTCCACAATACGAGCACGAAGAGTCTCTTCATTTGGTACCGGGGTTGCGTAGACAAGAGCTTTCAAATGCCCCCATAAATGAAAGTCAAGAGGGTTGAGGTCAGGAGAGAGTGGAGGCCATGGAATTGGTCCGCCTCTACCAATCCATCGGTCACCGAATCTGTTGTTGAGAAGCGTACGAACACTTCGACTGAAATGTGCAGGAGCTCCATCGTGCATGAACCACATGTTGTGTCGTACTTGTAAAGGCACATGTTCTAGCAGCACAGACAGAGTATCCCGTATGAAATCATGATAACGTGCTCCATTGAGCGGAGCGTAGGTGGAAGAACATGGGGCCCAATGAAGACTTCACCAACAATGCCTGCCCAAACGTTCACAGAAAATCTGTGTTGATGACGTGATCGCACAATTGCGTGCGGATTCTCGTCAGCCCACACATGCTGATTGTGAAAATTTACAATTTGATCACGTTGGAATGAAGCCTCATCCGTAAAGAGAACATTTGCACTGAAATGAGGATTGACACATAGTTGGATGAACCATTCGCAGAAGTGTACCCGTGGAGGCCAATCAGCTGCTGATAGTGCCTGCACACGCTGTACATGGTACGTAAACAACTGGTTCTCCCGTAGCACTCTCCATACAGTGACGTGGTCAACGTTACCTTGTACAGCAGCAACTTCTCTGACGCTGACATTAGGGTTATCGTCAACTGCACGAAGAATTGCCTCGTCCATTGCAGGTGTCCTCGTCGTTCTAGGTCCTCCCCAGTCGCAAGTCATAGGCTGGAATGCTCCGTGCTCCCTAAGACGCCGATCAATTGCTTCGAACGTCTTCCTGTTGGGACGCCTTAGTTCTGGAAATCTGTCTCCATACAAACGTACCGCGCCACGGCTATTGCCCCGTGCTAATCCACACATCAAATGGGCATCTGCCAACTCCGCATTTGTAAACATTGCACTGACTGCAAAACCACGTTCGTGATGAACACTAACCTGTTGATGCTACGTACTGATGTGCTTGATGCTAGTACTGTAGAGGAATGAGTCGCATGTCAACACAAGCACCGAAGTCAACATTACCTTCCTTCAATTGGGCCAACTGGCGGTGAATCGAGGAAGTACAGTACATACTGACGAAACTAAAATGAGCTCTAACATGGAAATTAAGCGTTTCCGGACACATGTCCACATAACATCATTTCTTTATTTGTGTGTGAGGAATGTTTCCTGAAAGTTTGGCCGTACCTTTTTGTAACACCCTGTGTGCACGAGGCAGATTACATTTGCGTGCCTGTTCTTCATGTCCCTGGTGATACCAATATACCTTAGTAGGTGGCGAGTCACCAGAGGTGTGTGTACTCGATGAAGAGCGGCTTCGGGATCTCCGTCGGAACTGTCCTTTAACGTTCCGGTCGGCGAGCAGTTCATTCGTTTGTCTACTGAGGGCGTCGACCTTGCTTAATAAGTTCTCGTTCAGCTGTTTGTTAAGTCCGTTAAACTTCGGGTTTGCAGCCGCGCAAATAAAATTTCCTCCAAATTTTATTTGCGCGGCTGCATGCTCGAAGCCGGCCGTTGTGGCCGTGCGGCTCTAGGCGCTTCAGTCTGGAACCGCGTGACCGCTACGGTCGCAGGTTCGAATCCTGCCTCGGAAATGGATGTGTGTGATGACCTTAGGTTAGTTAGGTTTAAGTAGTTCTAAGTTATAGGGGACTGATGACCACAGATGTTAAGTCCCATAGGGCTCAGAGCCATTTTTTTGTTTTTCTTTTTTTTTGCATGCTCGAAATTTAATGGACTATTACGCCGCGAGAAACTGAAAATGTTTGTTAAGTGTTTCCACTTTATTTGCGAGACTATTGTAGTCGGGTTTAGTTCCCATCGAAGCACTGGAACACGCCGTCGACGGATCAGAATAGGAAGCGGGCACAATTGCGTCTTGAATACGGTCGGCGAGATCGGCTACGGCGTCAAGCAGCATATCGGTCGGATTGTGACGCGACGATGGTTTTCACATGAGCCGGCAATCTACTGCTCCGTAATGTACGAGGTAGCGTATCAGTGACCGTTCCTGCATCGACTTTGCTCCTCAGGTTGAAACGTCCCCTTTGAAAAATTGTACAGGACTGTGCTTAAACTGACACACAATATTTTTAGCGCGACGCAATCTGACTTTCAAAAATCCCTACAGAAGAATGGCCCTGACTAACATTAACCTATAAGTTTCACAAATCACTTACCTCACAAAAATCTTCGTTACTCAAGCTACTGCAATACAGCGAGCGCCACTACTGCCAGCTAAATAAAAGATTCGAACTACTGAAGGCACTAACTACTGATAGGCATAGTTAGCAAATGAAAGATTTTGATAGAGAACAAACAATGTATTTACCTTAATAGTCATCAAAAGTCATAATATATACAGCAGTTCATAACATCCATTCTTACAAATATCAAAACTCCGCCATTTCTCTCCCCACATCCACCACTGCTGGCGGCTCACCTCCAACTGCCGCTGCCCAACACTACAATGGCAGACAACAATGCAAACTAGCCACAGACTGCACACAGCACAGCCAGTGATTTTCATACAGAGCGCTACGTAACGTTGCCAATAAGAAAACGTAAACAGCCTACTTACAAGGTGACGGAGGTATTGAGACGGTTTTTTGTCTCCAATGTCCTCCTGTGTTAGAACCTACCGTATCCTCTCTTCTTGCGATTCGGATACTCGTCGAATTAACTCGGTCTTGAGTTTCGTGTAGGCCTCTGTGCTCGGCGGCGAAGTTATAATATCCTGTATTTCGGCCGCGTATCGATGGTCTAATTGGCTCTTACCAGTGCAAACTTGGTGAAATCCGACGTCACACCTGCACAAAGAAAACTCGCCTCGACTTGTGCGAACCATAACGTGGGGTTGTAAGTTCATAATGGTGGTAGTCCTACTGCCGGTCTTGAAATCGTGGGAGTTTCTGGTGTATCAGTCATGTTACCGCTAACGAATGCCACTTTCTTGGTCCTGATGAATCGTCTCCTTAGCCACAATCACGTCGGAGTCACCAGATGTCGCGTTCTCACTGTGCGTTAGGCTCGTGACTAACTATCGCGTTCTTATTGACGAAGAACTGCATCTTCTATGTTTATCATGTTTTTATTGAAGATCACTCAGGAAAGAACACATAACATAGGCACTGATTACACAATAATAACCAACGGAACGTTACAGAAAACGTGGGTAGAATTACCCAGAAACGTTCTGTGAAATCTACAACGGAACAATTAGAACATAGCACATCGTTTAAAAGTCATGGAAAGCTCGCGCGCCGCAGCGAAGAGTAAGTAGACAGCCTGTGTAAGGAGAGAGTGGCCAACCGGACGATACGGCGGCCATTTTTCTACCAAACTGCGGGCGGGACTTTTGAATGGCCAGTAGTGGAGTACACACTCACCGAATCAAAAGCACAAGACAATACGGCGAAATCATTCGTTAAATGCCTTTCTTTACAGCTATAATATGCTCATAGTAGCCTACTACGTACATCACAGGAAATTTTGATACAGTGGCTGTAAAAATTATTCGTTACTTGCATTTATCTCCTTTAAAGTTCGTTTACTAGACATATTGCAATGAAAGTAAAGTAAATGAAAAAATAGTGTACAGCATTTGTTTTGTATAGGAAGTGCATAACGCTAAAGATTTAACATACCTGTATTACGTCAGATGAATGGAAGTCGTAAGCAGTTGTTTGCTTGTGACGTGCAAAATGTGTGAGACGTATTAGTACTTCTTGTCACGTCTTCAAACTTTTTGCATGTCACAAGTAAACAACTGCTTACGACTTTCTTTCATACCTCTCGTAGATAACAAACGAGAAAGAATAGAAAAATCAGGTAATGTTAAATGTAGGCTACTGTAATAACGACCAAATATAACAAGAAAACTGCCGTATCCCTTCTACCCCACAGTAAGTAGGCCTGTTAAAAACTCTCTTCAAGAGTACCTAGAATTATTTACTACGAATAATGTTTCAGCAACCACGACAACTGTGGAAAACGTGCTTACAACTTGCCTGCGTCAACAGTCAGGCAATAATACTGAAACCAAACTAATGCCTAGTGTTCTGATTAGGAACAAAATAAAGTTTGACGCTATAAAGTCGAATGAGCATGGCACAACAATTAAAGGAACTTTCCGTTTCCAGCAAGGACTGTCAGATATTGGCAGATATTCGCTTCAGAAAAGCTTGTGATGCTACTAGTATGCACGCAAACGCTAATTACGCACTAAAAACGATATACAAACTAAATCGAACATGCATGCACAACGCATAATAAGTCTCTCAATAATTCAAGTACCTTTCAATCGTTTCCAAAAGTCCTCTGAACTTCAATTCAACTTAAAAGCACGGCGAACATAGGAAGCGCGAGAGACGTTTGGCAGAAAAGTGGCGCCAAAGCTAATCAGCCAATCACGGGCAACTTCACGTATGGCCACTCTCTCTGTATACAGGCTCTCTAAGAGCAAGTACATGTCAGCGCTCCTCGCGGCCGGCACGCGAACCTCGTTGACACTCGTTCCGTCAGCTGATGGCAGCTGCCAGCCACTCGACCGCCTTTGTCGCCTCAACTTCAATAACAAGACTCCAGGCTGGCAGCAGTGGTTGGAGTTCATCGCTCCACGCTGCTGCTATCGACGGATCATGACTGAGAGGAGACGTGGTCCTGCTGTACCTTCCTCTGGTGAAGGGCCAAGCTGGCTGACTGCAAATGCCATCTTCTGTTAACGGGGTTGGCTCCTGACTGCCGCCTGCCAGGCGACATGTGTACTATCTTCTTGACTTTACTCTGTGTGCGATGAGAGACTTCTTGGTTTGTGCCTCCATGACAACTGCCGTCCGGTAGATGCTGTGGGTACAGATCTAGGTCCATCTTCAAGAGCACTGAGGCCCATCATATCTATAGAGCTGCGTCCGCAGGTCACCTCACGGGTCCCCACTACTGCAACCCACGCCGTTTCGTTGTCAGGTAGTGTGGCTGAGCAGCGAGAGTACCGTCTCTAGCATTCCACCCCCACTCCTGAGTGAGCAGCCTGACCTACTTCGTGCGTGCCCAGGAAGACAATATTCACTGTAACAATGACGTTAATAAAATGTTATTACAGATGCCACGGTTTCAGCGACACCTTTGGGTATTAGTTTGAAACACTCACCAGATCTCAGAGCTCGGCCTCTAACAATTGTAACAATGTCGCCGCACCTACCCAACTACGATGCCCACTGACCTCCTGACCAACCAGTGACCGCTACAACTGGTTTCAAGAAAGGACCTCATGACTAGGCCACCAATACCACAATTCGTGTACAGAAATGAGCCTCTGGACACATACTTTCCATTGCCCCCACTGGTGATCATAAGTGGTCTTCACGACAGTCGGCATTGTCATGACTCATCACCACATCAATATCACTGCAGTCAGCTTTTCTCCTATTACATTCTGCACATACATACTGTGGTGGGTGAGAATTATTTTTCTACTTTTTGCATTGATTAATTTGTTGGCCATGGTAGATTGCAGAGACGATTTCAGTCTGGATGTAGCTCCAGTTTAGTATTATGCACCTCCTGACCTGTCCAAGTTCAGAGCGAATTATCACGAAACGTACACTATGTGATCAAAAGTATCCGGACACCCCCAAAACAATACGTTTTTCGTATTAGGTGCATTGTGCTGCCACCTACTGCCAGGTACTCCATATCAGCGACCTCACTAGTCATTAGACAACGTGAGGGAGCAGAATGTGGCGCTTCGCGGAACACCCGGACTTCGAACGTGGTCAGGTGATTGGGTGTCACTTGTGTCATACATCTGTAAGCGAGATTTTCACACTCCTGAACATCCTTAGGTCTACTGTTTCCGATGTGATAGTGAAGCAGAAGCGCGAAGGGACACGTACAGCACAAAAGCGAACAGGCCGACCCCGTCTGTTGACTGACAGAGACCGCCGACAGTTGAAGCAGGTCGTAACGTGCAATAGACAGACATGCGTCCAGACCATCACACAGGAATTCCAGACTGCATCAGGATCCACTGCAAATACTATGACAGTTGGGCGAGAGGTGAGGAAACTTGTTATTTCGTGGTCGAGCGGCTGCTCATAAGCCACACATCACGCCGGTAAATGCCAAACAACGCCTCACTTGGTGTAAGGAGCGTAAATATTGGACAATTGAACAGTGGAAAAACGTTGTGTGGAGTGACGATTCACGGTACACAATGTGTGGATCCGATGACAGGGTGCGGGTATGGCGAATGCCCGGTGAAAGTCATCTGTCAGCGTGTGTAATGCTAACAGCAAAATTCGGAGGCGGTGGTGTTATGGTGTGGTCGTGTCTTGGACCCCTTATTTTGCGAGGCACTACCACAGCACAAGCCTACATTGATGTTTTAAGCACCTTCTAGCTTCCCACTGTTGAAGAGCAATTCGGGGGTGGCGACTGCATCTTTCAAAACGATCGAGCACCTGTTCATAATGCACGGCCTGTGGCAGAGTGGTTACACGACAATAACAAAAATGGCTCTGAGAACTATGGGACTTAACGGCTGAGGTCATCAGTCCCCTATAACTTAGAACTACTTAAACCTAACTAACCTAAGGACATCACACACATCCATGCCCGAGGCAGGATTCGAACCTGCGACCGTAACGGCCGCGCAGTTCACGACAATAACATCCCTGTAATGGACTGACCTGCACAGAGTCCTGACCTGAACCCTATAGAACACCTTTGGGATGTTTTGGAACGCCGCCTTCGTGCCAGGCCTCACCGACCGACATCAGTACCTCTTCTAAGTCCAGCACTGCTTGAAGAATGGGCTGCCATTCCCCAAGATACCGTCCAGCACCTGATTGAGCGTGTATCTGCGATAGTGGAAGCCGTCATACAGGCTAAGGGTGGGCAAACACCATATTGAATTCCACCATTACCGATGGAGGGCGCCACTAACTTGTAAGTCATTTTCGGCCAGGTGTCCTGATACTTTTGATCACATAGTTTATTTGACACTTGTCACATATACACTTTGTAAAATTTCTGGGCACGATTGGCATGCACCAAGACTGTGCAAACGTGCTGTTTTACCTCCCGACATTGCACTCATTTGGCTGTAATGAATATAGATGGGCTAGCATATGCTATGAGAATTAGAGTAACTCATTTAGTATTGGTGCCTTATAAAATGAACCTAGTGTTTGCTTCCCTCGTATCGTATATTATTTTTATTAGGGAGTAGTAGAGTATGCAATACGCTATGGAAACACTCCTCGCTAATATGAGTGGTCCTCTTGCTGCTATGATAGAACAGATTGTTACATTACCAGCTGCACTTGAGCATAAAAGTGGAGAATTAGAAAATATAATCGAGGCAGAAGCACTGTATGCTGACAAGGCACGTACTGGGGCGATTTCAGGAAGTTACATTTACGCAGAGTGTACCTTCTTCTACTGACCGGGAAATACCAAATTCAAGAAAATCTGTTTCTATAAAAGCAATGGAGGACATAACTGATTTTTTTCAATTAATTTTTATCGTCAACCAAGCTGGGTAATTGGTCAGACGAAACAGGCCTTCACATAGCCAATTTACGACTGATTCGTGGAGCTAAGACTTATGCCATCCGTCAAGAAACGTTGTTGGTTGCACAAACATTTGACAGTTCGCTGATGGGCTACGCTACAGGTATCGTAAACAGAACGGTACTCGTTTCTTTAGGAACTCAGAATCCCAATGAGGTCTAGATGTGTTTTTGCACGGCATTTCCTACTGTAACGTCGAGTAGGTTCTAAAATGGTTCAAATGGCTCTGAGCACTATGGGACTCAACTGCTGTGGTCATAAGTCCCCTAGAACTTAGAACTACTTAAACCTAACTAACCGAAGGACAGAACACAACACCCAGCCATCACGAGGCAGAGAAAATCCCTGACCCCGCCGGGAATCGAACCCGGGAACCCGGGCGTGCGTCGAGTAGGTTTAGAATAGAGAATCCTGGAAAAAGCGTTCGACAATATAAAATGGTGCAAGCTGTTCGAGATTCTGAAAATAGTAGGGGTAAGCTATAGGGAGAGACGGGTCATATACAATATGTACAACAACCAAGAGGGAATAATAAGAGTGGACAATCAAGAACGAAGTGCTCGTATTAAGAAGGGTGTAAGACAAGGCTGTAGCGTTTCGCCCCTACTCTTCAATCTGTACATCGAGGAAGCAATGATGGAAATAAAAGAAAGGTTCAGGAGTGGAATTAAAATACAAGGTGAAAGGATATCAATGATACGATTCGCTGATGACATTGCTATACTGAGTGAAAGTGAAGAAGAATTAAATGATCTGCCGAACGGAAAGAACAGTCTAATGTGTACACAGTATGGTTTGAGAGTAAATCGGAGAAAGACGAAGGTAATGAGAAGTAGTATAAATGAGAACAGCGAGAAACTTAACATCAGGATTGATGTTCACGAAGTCAATGAAGTTAAGGAATTCTGCTACCTAGGCAGTAAAATAACCAATGACGCACGGAGAAAGGAGGACATCAAAAGCAGACTCGCTATGGCAAAGAAGGCATTTCTGGCCAAGAGAAGTCTACTAATATCAAATACCGGCCTTAATTTGAGGAAGAAATTTCTGAGGATGTACGTCTGGAGTACAGCATTGTATGGTAGTGAAACATGGACTGTGGGAAAACCGGAACAGAAGAGAATCGAAGCATTTGAGATGTGGTGCTATAGACGAATGTTGAAAATTAGGTGGACTGATAAGGTACGGAATGAGGAGGTTCTACGCAGAATCGGAGAGGAAAGGAATATGTGGAAAACACTGATAAGGAGAAGGGACAGGATGATAGGACATCTGCTAAGACATGAGGGAATGACTTCCATGGTACTAGAGGGAGCTGTAGAGGGCAAAAACTGTAGAGGAAGACAGAGATAGGAATACGTCAAGCAAATAATTGAGGACGTAGGTTGCAAGTGCTACTCTGAGATGAAGAAGTTAGCACAGGAAAGGAATTCGTGGCGGGCCGCATCAAACCAGTCAGTAGACTGATGACCAAGAAAAAAAAAAGAGAATCCTTTAGATTTGGCCGCGGGTATTACAGTAGTTCCGCAGTTAGAGGAGATAGATATAGCGATTAGGGGTCGTAGTGATCGTCGTGTGTTATTTTAGACAGTATAGTATCACAAATGTGGGAGCAATGGCAACCACCAGAACAGCGCCGTCAGCCGAAGTGCTACAAATGTGGACAAGTGGGGCACAAAGCAAGGGAATGCAGGGTTAAGAAACGAGAGAAGTGGTCTCAGGAGAAGCGTTCATTAAACACGATCAGAAATATATCAGCTACCAAAAGACATTCCCAATAAAATATGATACTGCCGAGTTAGATGCAGAAATAGAATGCTGCTTGTAGTGCTTTATTGGTGACAATGAACGTAGAGTTTTAGCAGTTACAGGCGCACATGTATTGGTCGCCGCACTAGAAATGAGTAAAAAGAGACGAGGAGGTCCTTGTTATAGATTACATTGAGCGGTAAGAATGATATAGATTTGAAACTTCCTGGCAGATTAAAACTGTGTGCCCGACCGAGACTCGAACTCGGGACCTTTGCCTTTCGCGGGCAAGTGCTCTACCAGTGCTGTACGAGTTCGAGTCTCGGTCGGGCACACAGTTTTAATCTGCCAGGAAGTTTCATATAAGCGCACTCTCCGCTGCAGAGTGAAAATCTCATTCTGGAAACATCCCCCAGGCTGTGACTAAGCCATGTCTCCGCAATATCCTTTCTTTCAGGAGTGCTAGTTCTGTAAGGTTCGCAGGAGAGCTTCTGTAAAGTTTGGAAGGTAGGAGACGAGGTACTGGCAGAAGTAAGGCTGTGAGTACCGGGCGTGAGTCGTGCTTCGGTAGCTCAGTTGGTAGAGCACTTGCCCGCGAAAGGCAAAGGTCCCGAGTTCGAGTCTCGGTCGGGCACACAGTTTTAATCTGCCAGGAAGTTTCATATCAGCGCACACTCCGCTCAGAGTGAAAATCTCATTCTATGATACAGATTTAATGGGGAAAATACAGATCACGTTTCGAGTTGAGGCTAAGACTTTTGCTGAGCATAATGAGGTGTTGTCACAAGCGGGGCAAGGGTATTCTGTGATTTTCGAGCTAGAATTCCTTACTTAACATCATGCCAAATTCAATCTTTCACAGCATAAATCTGAACTTGGTGATACTTTGTTTCGACTGGATGATTCCGCTGGAAGCAAGTTTGATTATCTGTGGGTACAGACTTACCACAGGAAAAATTATGCGTGGTTGAACCACTGAAGAATAACGATCGTTTGGATACAATACATTGTTTTGTATTCAGAAGTGTAAATGGGGCCTATCCGACTCTGGTTGCCCTGGATAATTTCAGTATGGACTACACGAGTCTACTGAAGGGCCTAATGACAGCCACAATTGATATTTTGGAGAAAATGGATGTAGTCAGGTGAACACAAACACAAGCAGACCGTCAGTCATTCTGGACTGCAAAGTAAAGAGTCATCTGCAAGGTAATCACCTTCAAGTTTTTGAAGTACTATTGTTACAGTTGAAGGATTAGTTTAATTCACAGGCTCCATTACACGTGATTGCTATTAAAGAACATTGTTTAAGAACAAGGAGTAAGGCTTCAGTTTATAACAGGCCATCGTACACTAAAAAGTTTACAACACCTCATGACAGAATGTATCTACTAACAGCTGGCATAAGGTATTGTAGAAACCAGTGATAGTCCATGCGGAGAATATGTGGTCTGGGTCCGAAAAATGTTGACTGATGGCGCCAGGAGATATCGCTTTTGTTGCAGTTACAGACATGTGAACAGCTGAACTACCACTGACGCCCAACCGAAACCATATATCAAGAGATATTTGGCAATTTAGGCAGTTGCAAGGACTTCTGTACAATGAATTTGCATAGCATGTACCACCAGAAGGAGATAATAACGGATACAGAGCTAAAACAGCTTTTATGGTCCCATGGGAGCATTTTAGATATCGGCAGATGCCATTTGGCCTTAAAAATGGGCCACCCACAAGATTGCTAGGTGGTTATGTATGGCCTGCCCATAGGAAGCGCATGGTGTATCTCAATGATATTGTAGGTTTTTTTGAAAGATATGGACGAACATGCGAAATGGTTGGTGGGAGTATTTGATAGACGAAGAGCAGTACATCCTACGCTAAGTATTGGCAAATGTAATTTTGTACAGATTAAAAGTTAAGTACTTAGGCTATGTATGGTGTACACGGTGTACTATCCGATCCCCATTTAGTATCAGCAATTTCTGAATTTGCAACTCCGCAAACAACAAAACATTTAAAACCTCTTCTGGGCATTTGTAATTATTACATAAAAATTATTAAAAACTTTTCACAAATCGCTCAACCATTATATTATTTGTTAAGGAGAGGGATCAAATCTGAGCTGTTCATGGAAGGTGAGTGTGCCTTTCAGGTGTTAAAGAAAGCATTAACCAAACAGCCAGTACTGGCATTTCCTGATTTTGACAAGGAATTCATCCTTTCTTGTGTTGCTAGCAATACTGTTCTCGCTTGTGCTCTGAGTAAGGATACAGAAAATATACAGATGCAGATACTTTGAACGACAAAGTTGTAATGATAGAGATGTTATTGCCTATCGTACCTATCATATGTTTGAACTTGCTAATAAAGACTTTGGTAAATCTGCTTATGATTCTACCTCGCCACTTGTATTGTATACACGTAACAAAAGAAAACTCAATCCTAATGAATCTGTATTTATTTGGATTAAAGGTAAAGGTGTATGTGAATATGTAAAATTTGTTGGTAGTTGTACTGTATATTTTCATAAATAAAGATCTGTAGCGTCAGCCACTAACCTGACAAGAGTACATCTCGAACCGGGGGCTCAAGTATGCAACAGTTTAAAAAGCATGCTTGGGAAAAGCATGCTTGGGAAAAGCATAACTGACCGGCAGGGAGAGCAGGCAACTAACATAGAGCATCAGGAATTAGGTCATAGCTGCAGTTCACAAGACACAAAGACTTACTTCGCAGATTTATCAAAGGCAGACTGTATGTAGTGGTTTCATTGTCACCAAGGCATGAAGTGTTAAAACGGGCACATAATCACGTTTTGTCAAGTCATGGAGGCTCAAGAGTGACTGATAGGAGAATAGCAGAAAAGTTTCTGTTGTTTATAAGGAAACGTGATGTGGATCAATAAGCGCAGAATTGCATGCCATGTGCACGGTGGGCAGATATTAGTCACAAAGACATTTAACAAAACTCCAGCAGGTAATAAATACATATTAACAATCATTGAACACATTTCGAGGTTTACAGCAATTTCCGACCAGCAAGCTGCTACGGCATTAGTGAACAACTGTATTCGTAAATACCTCGTGCCGGAAACATTACTAACTGATCAGGGTATTAACTCCTTATTTGATGAAACACCTATGCCATGTACGCCATGTTCGCAAGTTAAGGGTAAGCCCGTTTCATCTGCAAGGAAACAGATTTACAGAACATGATGACTGAACAATATCGAAGACATGGGTAAGCAATTTTTGTCATTGAGCTGTTGTGCATGCCATACCACATTTTTATAGGATTGTAAACCTCTACCTTCGACATACTGACGAGAATACATATTGCCAAAACTATGGTAGTAATTCAGCAATTGGTTAACATAACGATCTTGGCAAATAAAGTGGTTTTCAAAAGAAGACTACAGTACAATATCGAATACGGCGAGTCACTATATCAACAGCCAGCACACAAATTAGGACGCATACCTTTGATATGTCATTTCAGCCCGTAGAGTTTTGAAGTCCATACTAGTACCAACCTCTCGTCCTACGAGTGGTCTACTGGTCTACAGAAGAAAAATGATGTCTGCCCAATCGAAGTTAGAATCCGAAGTCAAATCAGAATACTTGAGGTATGGCAAAGAGTTTGACAAGACAGTACAAAAGCATTTCAAAGGCAAGAATATGTGGGACCGCAAGTAAGTCAGCTTCCTTTCAGAGTTGGCTAGCGGATGTTGGTTGCCAAGCCATTCACACCGAAAGGAAGAATTGTTTTTAAAGAAATATAGTGGTCCGTATTAGGTTATAGAAGTGGCCTCCATGGCCAATGTTACCAAGTAAATCATTCCAAGGTACATATTATTAAAGCCATTCGATGATGTGGTATATGCTTCACCACAAATTCTAGTAACAGTATAACAACAAAGAAAAAACCTGAGGAAGGTTAAGCTTAATGTGTCACCAGACACTTATGCTGCGCACAGGGTGCCATACAAATTCTGATTGAGGAACTAGTTTACAGTGTACTTTCCCCGTATTTTCTTCTTCTTTGTTTTGTAGTATTATACACTCCTGGAAATGGAAAAAAGAACACATTGACACCGGTGTGTCAGACCCACCATACTTGCTCCGGACACTGCGAGAGGGCTGTACAAGCAATGATCACACGCACGGCACAGCGGACACACCAGGAACCGCGGTGTTGGCCGTCGAATGGCGCTAGCTGCGCAGCATTTGTGCACCGCCGCCGTCAGTGTCAGCCAGTTTGCCGTGGCATACGGAGCTCCATCGCAGTCTTTAACACTGGTAGCATGCCGCGACAGCGTGGACGTGAACCGTATGTGCAGTTGACGGACTTTGAGCGAGGGCGTATAGTGGGCATGCGGAGGCCGGGTGGACGTACCGCCGAATTGCTCAACACGTGGGGCGTGAGGTCTCCACAGTACATCGATGTTGTCGCCAGTGGTCGGCGGAAGGTGCACGTGCCCGTCGACCTGGGACCGGACTGCAGCGACGCACGGATGCACGCCAAGACCGTACGATCCTACGCAGTGCCGTAGGGGACCGCACCGCCACTTCCCAGCAAATTAGGGACACTGTTGCTCCTGGGGTATCGGCGAGGACCATTCGCAACCGTCTCCATGAAGCTGGGCTACGGTCCCGCACACCGTTAGGCCGTCTTCCGCTCACGCCCCAACATCGTGCAGCCCGCCTCCAGTGGTGTCGCGACAGGCGTGAATGGAGGGACGAATGGAGACTTGTCGTCTTCAGCGATGAGAGTCGCTTCTGCCTTGGTGCCAATGATGGTCGTATGCGGTTTGGCGCCGTGCAGGTGAGCGCCACAATCAGGACTGCATACGACCGAGGCACACAGGGCCAACACCCGGCATCATGATGTGGGGAGCGATCTCCTACACTGGCCGTACACCACTGGTGATCGTCGAGGGGACACTGAATAGTGCACGGTACATCCAAACCGTCATCGAACCCATCGTTCTACCATTCCTAGACCGGCAAGGGAACTTGCTGTTCCAACAGGACAATGCACGTCCGCATGTATCCCGTGCCACCCAACGTGCTCTAGAAGGTGTAAGTCAACTACCCTGGCCAGCAAGATCTCCGGATCTGTCCCCCATTGAGCATGTTTGGGACTGGATGAAGCGTCGTCTCACGCGGTCTGCACGTCCAGCACGAACGCTGGTCCAACTGAGGCGCCAGGTGGAAATGGCATGGCAAGCCGTTCCACAGGACTACATCCAGCATCTCTACGATCGTCTCCATGGGAGAATAGCAGCCTGCATTGCTGCGAAAGGTGGATATACACTGTACTAGTGCCGACATTGTGCATGCTCTGTTGCCTGTGTCTATGTGCCTGTGGTTCTGTCAGTGTGGTCATGTGATGTATCTGACCCCAGGAATGTGTCAATAAAGTTTCCCCTTCCTGGGACAATGAATTCACGGTGTTCTTATTTCAATTTCCAGGAGTGTATTTGCATTGTACAGGGTGATTCAAAAAGAATACCACAACTTTAAAAATGTGTATTTAATGAAAGAAACATAATATAACCTTCTGTTATACATCATTACAAAGAGTATTTAAAAAGGTTTTCTTCACTCAAAAACAAGTTCAGAGATGTTCAATATGGCCCCCTCCAGACACTCGAGCAATATCAGCCCGATACTCCAACTCGTTCCACACTCTCTGTAGCATATCAGGTGTAACAGTTTGGATAGCTGCTGTTATTTCTCAATGGTGGCTGGGAGAGGTGGCCGAAACACCATATCCTTAACATACCCCCATAAGAAAAAATCGCAGGGGGTAAGATCAGGGCTTCTTGGAGGCCAGTGATGAAGTGCTCTGTCACGGGCTGCCTGGCGGCCGATCCATCGCCTCGGGTAGTTGACGTTCAGGTAGTTACGGACAGATAAGTTCGTAGGACTCTCCATACAGTTGATTGTGGAATTTGCAGCTCTCTGCTAGCTCTGCGAGTCAATTTTCCTGGGCTGCGAACAAATGCTTGCTGGATGCGTGCTACATTTTCTTCACTCGTTCTCGGCTGTCCAGAACTTTTCCCTTGGCACAAACACCCATTCTCTGTAAACTGTTTATACCAACGTTTAATACACCACCTCTCAGGAGGTTTAACACCATACTTCGTTCGAAATGCACGCTGAACAACTGTCGTCGATTCACTTCTGCCGTACTCAATAACACAAAAAGCTTTCTGTTGAGCGGTCGCCATCTTAGCATCAACTGACGCTGACGCCTAGTCAACAGCGCCTCAAGCGAACAAATGTACAACTAAATGAAACTTTATAGCTCCCTTAATTCGCCGACAGATAGTGCTTAGCTCTGCCTTTTGTCGTTGCAGAGTTTTAAATTCCTAAAGTTGTGGTATTCTTTTTGAATCACCCTGTATATCAAGGATTAATGAGATGTTAGTGTAGTTCGCCATTTTCTTATCCGGACACTCATTTTGAGAAAAAGAGGGGAACTGGTGGGCATTCCCTTCCTTCCACTAGGCGGAGTAACAGCAGGGAATCCCAAAAATAACTGCATTCATGACACTGCTAGCCGCGTGGAGTGTCAGCGCGGTTGGAGGCGCCCTGTCACTAATCGTGCGGCCCCTTCCGCCGGAGGTTCGAGTCCTCCCTCGGGGGGCATGGGTGTGGGTGTTGTCCTTAGCGTTAAGTTAGTTTAAGTAGTGTGTAAGTCTAGGGACCGATGACCTCAGCAGTTTGCTCCCTTAGAAATTCACATACATTTGATTTTTATTTTCACTCCTACATGTCATCAGAGAAGTGGGAATTGCAACCCTGAATAGACTATTGAACTCTGGACTGTTGTTTTCCAAACAATCAGATGTATTGCTGACTAGGAATCTGTGGGTAGTAGGACCAGCTTTCGAGGTATGTAAAGTTATAAACGAGATTTATACTCTTCAAGAGATATTGAGGGAGGTACACGAGAAAGCACGGAAGAAGGCTTTTTTTCTCGTAGATTTAGTGCCGCAGGCAGCTACACGTAGAAGGAGGGGATGGGTCAACGCATTTGGGATCTTGTTAAAAGCTTATTTGGGACAGAAAACGAAGAAGATGTGCAAGAACTTAATAAGACTGTAAGTCAGGTGCAAGATATCATATAAGGCGCACAAACCACAGTAGAGTGGCATACCACTCAACTAACGAAACTGGAACGCTATGTACTAAATAATATGAGAGTCATACTGGAGTTTGCTAAGGAATTCATGGAATGTGCGCACAGTGCACTAGCAACAGCCAGCAACTACCTGACAGTCATTCAGAAACGACTGCGTTTCTTAGATGAGATGATGAATATCGCTAGACTGCTATAGATACTGGCACACGTTATTAATGACACAAGACTTCACGTTGCAGGAATGCAAGACGCTGTAGATCATGCAGTACGTGGGCAATTAAGTTCAGCCTTGTTTTTTGCGACAAAAAATTTAGCATTTAGTCCGTTTTACACAAAGGTATTAAGCGCTATTTTATAGCACCGCCATCGCCATCGCCGAAGTTACAATATATAAGGCCCATTACTAATGCTACACCATTCATCCGTGGGCAATCATGAGTAAAAGTGTACATCTATGAACCAAAAATGTGCTAATAATTGCGGAACGAGGCGATACGCATACTATCATAACAATAAAGGGTTTTCAGAAGTGTAAAACAGGGAGTGTTACTATTTGTTCAGCTAAGACGGTACGAACAGATACTCGCTCATGCGTGGCACAACCATTCAGACGTGAACATGACGCCACACAGTGTCACAGAGGAGTGCTGAACGTAAATCACGTTTTCAGAAATTAGTAACCCACTGAGTTTACTCAGTCTGTTCAGGAAAGTTTAATGATCAATTGCTACGAGGGGATATGGAATGGATGGACAGAATCAGTGGTATTTTGATCAATGGTACAACTTGTGATGTAGCTGGAAGTCCTATTGTTTACCTAAACCACTACTGGCATGACCATGATTAACAGCCGTAGACAGCGGTGTTATGTGCGTCAGTTTTGTGTGTATGATTGTACGCATGAATGTGTGCGCTGTGCTTTCCTTCTAAAGAAGGCTCTGGCTGAAAATTTATGTAAACACTCTTTTCATCGTGCTGCCTTGTGCTCTGCGTGTGAGTAAAAATCTATCCGTTTCATAGTATTTCTTTAAGAAGTTTTTTGTAAATATCCTACTGCACTTCAACAGCAACAATAATGTACATAATAGTACTACCAAAAGAAAAAAATTACTTTCATTGCACCACATTAAGGTTGTTTATAGCACAAACAGGGGTTCATTATGCTGCAATGAAAAGTTTTGAGCCGGCGGGTGTGGCCGAGCGGTTCTAGGGGCTTCAGTCTGGAACCGCGCGACCGCTACGGTCGAAGGTTCGAATCCTGCCTCGGGCATGGATGTCTGTGATGTCCTTAGGTTACTTAGGTTTAAGTAGTTCTAAGTTCTAGGGGACTGATGACCTCAGATGTTAAGTCCCATAGTGCTCAGAGCCAATTGAACCATTTGAAAAGTATTGATCACCCATCGATATAAAATGCCTTGCATACAGCAAAGTAAAATTTGAAACTAAACTGGAATCGTTTCTCTTTGATAATTTCTCCTGTTCCAAAGAAGATTACCTATTAATGTAACATGTAAATGGTGATCGGTAGGAATTACTAGGAATTACTAATTAATCTCTGTCTGCCTCTACTTGAAAGACTAATAAATGATCAGTATGGATGTAGGAATATTTACAAAAAAATTGATGTCAATGTATAATGACTCGTTCCACATCATTATGATTTATGGTGTAAATGACACATGGAACATCAGACTAGCAAACTAAGTAACCAACTAACAATTGGTACATCACAAAGCGTGGTATAGGCTTATATATTTCGAAAAACTCAAAATGAAAATCAAAAGTAAAACCAAGCAGATGATCAAAGTAGAAGTACATTTCAGTTGTGCTATATTTGGTTATCCCTGAAAAACTGATGGAGTTACTGGCCAGAAAAACAGGAAACCTTTTGCAAATGTGAACATCAAAACTGTTGTACATACGAGTTGAAAGCTGAAAATATGACGAACAAGAAGCAAATACCAGTAACCAAACAAGCATTGGATTCGTTCAGGTTCATTTGTTATCAACACAAACACGGAGAAAGTGGAAAAAAATGCATTATGAAAGCATCCTTTTCACATTACATTTTTCTCTTCTTCGTTATTCGAAATATATCTACCAAAATAAGTTACATTAACGGGACCAAATGTGTCGTGTTTCTAAAGTAAATACTCATTCAAGAACAGAAAAACTTTCGAAATTGCCTTCCTGACACTATGTTACTCATTTAAGCTCTACAAAGTTTAATTCTTAAAATAGTTATTGCGAGCATACGACAAAAATAGTGAACAAGAGGAGTAGTCTGCTAACGTTTTGGGCTACTTAAAATGGCGACAGACCCCTCCTCCCACTCAGGCTTCAAAGAAACGTACAGCATAAGCCTGCAGTGCCACCTCCCTTCCTTTTTAACACGCATGGAAAATTTTAAAAAATGCAACATCATCTAGGGTAAACCGTATATACTTTGTAAACATGTAGAATCGTAGTAAAGAACTGTAAAAACACTGAACTGTCAAAAAGTATTTATTACGTTTCATAACTACGAAAAATATTATACTTACCAAGACTTGTCAGAACACATTTACTATAAAATTAATACAGTCGTCACTTCCAACTACACGCCAGTACCAACGCAAATACAAATATACACCGTAGAGCCAAAGAAACTGGTTCATGTGCCAAATATCGCGTAGGGCCGCCATGAGCACGTAGAAGTGCCGCAAGACGACGTGGCATGGACTCGACTAATGTCTGAAGTAGTGCTGGACGGAATTGACACCATGAATCCTGCAGGGCTGTCCATAACTCCGTAAGGGTAAGAGGGGCTAGAGATCTCTTCTGAACAGCTGGTTGCAAGTTGTCCTAGATATGTTCAATAATGCTAATGTCTGGTGAGTTTGGTGGCCAGCGGAAGTGCTTAATATCAGAAGAGTGTTCCTGGAGCCACTCTGTAGCAATTTTGGACGTGTAGCGTGTCGCATTGTCCTGCTGGAATTGCCCAAGTCCGTCGGAATGCACAACGGACATGACAAGGTGATCAGACAGGATGCTTACGCATGTGTCACCTGTCAGAGTCGTATCTACGCGTATCAGAGGTCCCATATCACTCCTACTGCACACGTCCCATACCATTACAGAGCCTCCACCAGCTTGAATAGTCCCCTGCTGACATGCAGGGTCCATACATTCATGAGGTTGTCTCCATACCCGTACACGTCCATCCACTCGACACAATTTGAAACGAGATTCGTCCAACCAGAAAACATGTTTCCAGTCATCAACAGTCCAATGTCGGTGTTGACGGGTCCAGGCGAGGCGTAAAGATTTGTCTCTTGTAGTCGTCATAAGTACACTAGCGGGCCTTCAGCTCCGAAAGCCCATATCGATGATGTTTCGTTGAATGGTTCGCACGCTGGCATTTGTCGATGGCCCAGCATTGAAACCAGCAGCAATTTGCGGAAGCGTTGCACTTTTGTCACGTTGAACGATTCTCTTCAGTCGTCGTTGGTCTCGTTCTTGCAGGATCATTTTCCGGCCGCAGCGATGTCGGAGCTTTGACGTTTTACAGGATTCCTGATATTAACGATACAGTCGTGAAATGATCGTACGGGAATATTCCCATTTTATCGCTACCTCGGAGATGCTTTGCCCCATCGCTCGTGAACCGACTATAACAACAAATTCAAATTCACTTAAATCTTGATAACCTGCCAGTGCAGCTGCAGGAACCGGCTAACAACTGCTCCATGCACTTGTTGTCTTATACAGGCGTTTTCTACCGCAGCGCCGTATTCTGCCTGTTTAACATCTCTGTATTTGAACGCCCATGCCGATACCAGTTTCTTTGGCGCTTTAGTATAAAACAGCCAGGATTTACCTATAGATAATCTTACCAGTGTTATTTTCACACGTCACTTGTTAATGCCAATAAACGAAACAGGATGTTGTGAAAAATACTAAAAGTATCACCTTATTGCAGTTAGTTTAGAAGCTTTCGTTTTCAGACCATTTGTATCCTGACTTTAACACAACTCGGGAACATGAAGAGATTCTGTAAACGATATCTGTCGTAACACAATAAATATGTAATAATACAGTCGAGGTGTTCTTCCTTAACAATTAACATTCGTGTGAGCTGTGGTGCTCTACATGATGAATATAATTTTTGCAAATCATCTTCTCACTTAAAAAAAATCAATGTAAAGTCATCTGCATATGGCAGCAATTTTAACTTTATCGAATTGTTTAGGTGTACCCCACTGTTTAACCTAGAATTCCATCGACGAATTGCATCACACTAAAGAAGGTAGGGAATAAACCAGACTTGTGTCACTCGTTCATTTATATCAGCTATGTATATATGCCTTCTGTGTCTAAGGTTACTTATGTTTCCTTACACAAACTTTTCTTTACACAGACTTTTGATAGCTGATATAGCTGTAAAGAATAACCTCTCTGCTCCATTTTTCTGCATAACTGTTCTCTAGCGACATTATCAAATGCTTTCTCAAAATCTATGAAAGTAATGTGTATGTCTTTGTTAAACTCTTTCTACTTTTCTAAGATATGTTTTAAAACAAAAACTGCGTCAGTAATTGACGTCCTTTTCTAAATCTGACCTATTTCTCCAATAGTCAACTTTCTGCTATTGTTTTTAGCTTGCATTAAAAATTCTTATACAAAATTTCTATGCTGCGTCAAGTAGGCTTATCCTTCTGCAGTTTTCACATTTTCTTCTCCTTTCTTACATTATACCGATGTTACTTTGGCTTCCTTTCAATTTCGTGGCATATATTTGTACTTCCAACACATGTTACAATAAATAATATTCAAAGGTTTTTTATAGCATTAGACGCATTTGGGCATAGAAATGATTCAATGGCAACAGGTGAAAATTTGTGCCAAATTGGGACTCGATTTGGATCTCCCACTTAATATCAGTGTTCGCCATAACAGCCATCTGAGAACGCTTCCCATCTGACTGGTATAACCAGCCTTATGCACACTACGAGTGTAGTGTCACCTACTCACGAACCCCCCACTCGCTATTTTGCATTCCCACAAAGGCTCAGGCTTGGCGTGCATCCAAGATTGTATCTTTCGGCATCGCACCACACACACACAGATATGGTGCGATGCCGAAAGATACATGGATGCACACGAAGCCCGTCGCCATTGAATCGTTTCAATGCCCAAATGCGTCTAATGCTATTAAAAACCTTGTATGTCCAGACCAGAAAGCGGGACTATGAAATCTTTCTATGATTATAGGAGGAACGAAATAAAATATAGGGGTAGCGTGTTTGATTAGTACTGTATTCAAAACGTACTCGAGCCCGGGTTCGCAGCCGCTAAATTTTGATTAATAATCTACATGTGGCTGCCGAAGACTTCCGGCCTTGTCAAAGAGGCCGGAAGACCGGACAGAGATTCAGGGCACACTCTTGTCCTTCGGGTGGGAAACTGCCGCTAAATGCGGAAGAATCAGCAATGAGCAAAGGCATGAGGATCCAGAAGGCAGTAGAAATCACTGAATTAAAGACACAGAACCTATACCCATAGGCTATGTGGCCTGTAATTGAAAAAGTGTCATGATGATCTATCCATTGGCAATTGATTCCGGAATAGTCCCCCATTCGGATCTCTGGAAGGGGACTGCCAAGGGGGAGGTGGCCATGACAAAAAGAATTGAATAACCAGTGACAGGATAACGTTCTACGAGTCGAGGTGTGGAATGTCAGAAGTTTGAAAGTGGTAGGGAAGCTAGAAAATCTGAAAATGTAATGCAAAGGCTAAATATAGATATAGTAGGGGTCACTGAAGTGAAATGGAAGTAAGACATGGATTTCTGGTCAGATGAGTACAGGGTAATATCAACAGCACCAGAAAAAGATATAACGTGCGTGGGATTCTTATGAATAGGGAGATAGGACACAGAGTACGTTACTGTGAACAGTTCAGTGATAGGGTTGTTCTTATCAGAATCGACAGCAAACGAATATCGAAAACGATGGTTCAGGTACGCATGCCGATGTCGCAAGCCGATGATGAAGTATATGAGAATGTTGAAAGGGTGATACAGTAGGGCCTATGTAATGGGAGATGAAAATGTAATAGTCATGGTGGACTGGAATGCAGTTTTAGGGGGAGGAGCTTTGGCCCCTATTGTTCGATCTGGATATCGAGGAAGCAATGATGGAAACAAAAGAAAGGTTCAGGAGTGGAATGAAAATTCAAGGTAAAAGGCTATCAATGATACGATTCGCTGATGACATTGCTATCCTGAGTGAAAGTAATGAGAGGTAGCAGAAATGAGAACAGCGAGAAAACATAAGGACTGATGGTACCGAAGTAGATGAAGTTAAGGAATTCTGCTACTAGGCAGCGAAATAATCAATGAGGGACGGAGCGAGGAGGCCACCAAAAGCAACCTAGCACTTGCGAAAGGGGCATCCCTGGCCCAGAGAAGTCTACCAGTATCTAACATAGGCCTTGATTTAAAGAAGAATTTTCTGAGAAAATACGTTTGGGGCACAGCATGGTATGGATGTGAAACATGGTCTGTGCGAAAACCAGAGAGGAGAAAATCGAACCATCTCAGATGTGGTGCTACAAACGAACGTTGAATATTAGGTGGACTGATAAGGTGAAGAATGAGGTTCTGCGCAGAATCGCAGAGGAAAGGAATATGTGAAAAACGCTGACGAGGAGAAGACACAGCTATTAAAACATCAGGGAATAACATCCAGGAGGCCACCAAAAGCAACCTAGCACTTGCGAAAGGGGCATCCCTGGCCCAGAGAAGTCTACCAGTATCTAACATAGGCCTTGATTTAAAGAAGAATTTTCTGAGAAAATACGTTTGGGGCACAGCATGGTATGGATGTGAAACATGGTCTGTGCGAAAACCAGAGAGGAGAAAATCGAACCATCTCAGATGTGGTGCTACAAACGAACGTTGAATATTAGGTGGACTGATAAGGTGAAGAATGAGGTTCTGCGCAGAATCGCAGAGGAAAGGAATATGTGAAAAACGCTGACAAGGAGAAGACACAGCTATTAAAACATCAGGGAATAACATCCATGGTGCTGTAGGGAGCCGTAGAGGGCAAGAATTGTAAAGGAAGACAGATTGGATTACACCCAGCAAGTAATTGAGGACGTAGGTTGGAAGTGCTGCCCTGCGCCGAAGAGGTTGGCACAGAACAGAATTCGTAGCGGGCTTCATCAAACCACTCAGAAGACTGATACCTTAAATGAAAAGAATAGTGACAAAATTGTTTGCAGTGGATATATAATGTATATTGCCATGGTGTATCGGAGTGAGTTGTTTCCAGCGCCACATGACAACCGTAATCCAATTGCTTGAAAGAGGGGTGTGATTTTACAGACAAGACTAAAGCAATAAGAACGTACAGCTATGGCAACGGGATGGTAGGCAGGTGCATGTTCTATGTGGGTGCAGCAGCAGATAAAACTACCGTAATAAGTGACCGAACAGAGGTCATTATGATGAGTCAGAAAAAAATCAACATCGTTTGAAAGCCCCACTAAACTAAACAGCGTCTTAATAGTGTGTCTGACTGAGACAAGGAGATGTGCAACATCAACATTACGAACAACATGGGCTAAGAATAACACAGATATATGAAGGAATGAAATACAGGACTATGATGTCACAGGTGAGTGTGATGTGAGGCAGAGGCATCCAGAGACACTAGAGCGCTGTTGTTGGGGTATTTGAACATGCCGGTACAACACGGAGACAATGTTGACCTTTAAGCGTAGAGATGGCACACAGCACCCATCCAAATATTTTGCAGTGTGTAGTTTGAATGCCACAGTAGGAATTCGACCCATTCTGATATTGTTGATGCGCTTCGAGGAGATAACACTATTGGCATTGCTAGGCTATTTACAGAACTGGAACTGCATGTAGTAGTAACAGCAGAGAATAATTGTGCATTCAGTTGACGAGTACAGGGACTGTGAGATCCTGAATGGCATGTTGCGAAGAATAAGGTTGGCCCGTCCTCTCTCTGGCATGGGTGTGTGTGTTATTCTTAGTATAAGGTAGTTTAAATAGTGTGTAAGTCCAGGGACCGATGACCTCAGCAGTTTGGTCCCTTAGGAATTTACACATATTTTTTATGAACTGACTTTAATGCTAGCTAATGAGAATGCATTGCTTTTGGACTCACAGGCTATGTGCTGCATAGCACAGAGCTTGTGTGGCTTATTGATTCATCACAGGATGCTTCATGCAGTTTTTTCCTTCCCCTTTAGGAAGAGAGGAACGAGAAACTCCATGGCGTAAACTGCAGTTAGAGTCCTAAATCGTTATAGGCACTGAAAGCTGACTAAACCCGGATATAATTTTTTGCGAAGAACCTAACGGTGTTCCGACGTGATAGGCTAAACACAATTGGCGATGGCATGTTTGTTGCTGTTAGAAGTAGTTTATCCTGTCGCGAAATTGAAGTAGATAACTCCTGTGAGTATGGGCAGAGGTCATTGTAGGCAACCGGAATAAAATAATATTTCCATCCTTTTACCGACTTCCCAACTCAGATGATACAATTGCTGAAAGGCTCAAAGAAAGCTTGAGTTTGATTTCAAATACGTACCCGACTCATACAATTAAAGTTGATGATGACTTTAATTTACACTGCATATATTGGGGAAAACACGTGTTTAATTCCAGAGGTACGCATAAAACATCATCCGAAATTGTGCTAAACGCATTCTCTGAAAATTATTTTGAGCAGTTAGGTCATGATCCCACGCGAATAATAAAGGGTTCTGAAAACACGCTTGAGCTCTTAGCAAGAAATAATCCTGAGTTAATAACAGCATCAAAACGGATACAGGGAATAGTGAACACAGCGTTGTCGTAGCGAGACTGAATACTGCAACCCCCAAATTCTGCAAAAATAAACAGAAAATACACCTATCCCAAAAAGCAGATAAAAATTCACTTGACGACTTCCTGAGAGACAATCTCCCCTCCTTCCAAATTAACAATATAAGTGTAGACCAGACGTGGCTAGAATTCAAGGAAATAGTATCGGCAGCAATTGAGAGATTTATACCAAGTAAATTAACAAACGACGGAGCTGATCCTCCTTGGTACACAAAACAGATCAGAAGACTGTTGCAGAAACAACAAAAAAAAAACGCCAAATTTAAACAGAAGCAAAATCTCCAAGATGGCGATCTTTTACAAAAGCTGGAAATTTAGCGTGGACTTCAATGCGAGATGCTTATAACAGTTTCCACAACGAAACTTTGTCTCCAAACCTGGCATAAAATCGAAAGAGACTCTGGTCGTGTGTGAAGTATGCTAGCGGCAAGCACAATCAGTGTCTTCTCTGCGCGATACCAACGGAAATACTATCGATGACAGTGCTGCCAAGGCTGAGTTACTAAAAACAGCCTTCCGAAGTGCCTTCACAAAAAAAGACGAAGTAAACATTCCAGAATTCGAATCAAGAAAAGTTGTCAACATCAGTAACGTAGAAGTATATATCCTAGAAGCAGTGAAGCACCTTAAATCACTTAATAAAAGCAAGCCTTCTGGTCAAGACCTTATACCAATTAGGTTCCTTTTAGAGTATGCTGACGCAATAGCTCCATACTTAACAATCACATAGAACCGTTCGCTCGACGAAAGATCCGTACCCAAAGACTGGAAAGTTGCACATCTCACACCAATATTCAAGAAAGGAAGTAGGAGTAATCCACAAAATTACAGGCCCTTATCATTAACGTCGATATGCAGCAGGATGGATTTCAAATTGATTCCGCATTTCTGGACTTCCGGAAGGTTTTTGACACTGTATCTCATAAGCGGCTTGTAGTGAGTTGCATGCTTATGGAATGTCGTCTGAGTTACGTAACTGGATTCGTGATTTTTCTGCCAGAGAGGTCACAGTTAGTAGTAATGAGGGAAAGTCATCGAGTAAAACAGAAGTGATAATCCCCAAGGGAGTGTTATAGGCCTTTTGCTGTTCCTTATCAACATAAACGATTTGGGAGACAGTCTGATCAGCCGTCTTAGATTGTTTGCAGATGACGCTGTCGTTTATCGACTAGTTAAGTCATCACGAGATCAAAACAAATTGGAAAACTATTTAGAAAAGATATCTGTAAGGTTCGAAAATTGGTAACTGACCCTAAATAGCGAAAAGTGTGAGGTCATCCACATGAGTACTTAAAGGAATCCATTAAACTTCCGTTACACGATAAATCAGTCAAATCTAAAGGTCGTAAATTAAACTAAATACCTAGCAATTACAATTACGCACAACTTAAATTGGAAGGAATACACAGAAAATGTTATTGGGCAGACTAACCAAAGAATGCGTTTCCTTGGCAGGACACTTAGAAAATGTAACAGAACTACTGAGTGCCTACACTACGCTTGTCCGCCCTCTTTTAGAATATTTCTGCGCGGTGTGGAATCCTTACCAGATAGCATTGACAGAGTACATCGAAAAAGTTCAAAGAAGGGCAGCACGTTTTGTTTTATCGCGAAACAGGGGAGAGAGTGTCACTGAAATTATACAGGACTTGGCGTGGACACCATTAAAACAAAGGCGTTTTTCTTTGCGGAGAAATCTCCTCATGAAGTTCCAGTCACCAACTTTCTCCTCCGTATGCGAAAACATTTTGTTGACGCCGACCTACATAGGGAGAAACGATCACCATGATAAAATATGGGAAATCAGAGCTCATACGGAAATATATAGGTGTTCGTTCTTTCCGTGCGCTGTGCGAGATTGGAATAATAGAGAATTGTGAAACTGGTTCGAGAAACCCTCTGCCAGGCACTAAAATGTGATTTGCAGAGAATCCACGTAGATTTAGAAGTAGATGATATAAAGCAATAATTAAAAATCTGTTGTGTATCGGAGCCAGCGCTAACACTAGCCGATATTAATCCTATTGTGTGGCTATTAGTAGGGGACAGCAGAATGAATTACATGTGAAAAGCAGTTAGGCAAGAAGTCACACTACCTACAAAATTGAGTAACTAGTTAACTGAAAATAAGTTTTAATTATTCCTCAGCAAAGCGATAACAGGATCGTAGGGTTTTTTTATGTGTTGTTGTGATGTGAATTTTGTTATGGGTTATGTACAGCTTTACATAAAGAAAAAGGGAGGTGGTGTCCTTTGTAAAGCAAAGGGATAAGGAAATGAGAACCTTGGATATTGTGTATTGAGAAGAAATAGATGGAGAGCAAATGAGAAAGAACAAAGGTGTGTGAGGACAGAGAAAGGAAACAGGTGATAGCAGGAGTAAATCTGTGTAGAACTGGAACGAGTCAGTTCCTTCGTATCATGTATGGGGTATGGCTGAAGTTGGCACAACAAAAATCTAAAATCGATTTATATGTTACTTACAGTAAGGCCTAGTAGAGATCCATTTATTAAAATAAATAGGCAATAATTGTGGTGTCACCGCCAGACACCACACTTGCTAGGTGGTAGCCTTTAAATCGGCCGCGGTCCGCTAGTATACGACGGACCCGCGTGTCGCGACTGTCAGTGATTGCAGACCGAGCGCCGCCACACGGCAGGTCTAGAGACACTTCCTAGCACTCGCCCCAGTTGTACAGCCGACTTTGCTAGCGATGGTTCACTGAAAAATTACGCTCTCATTTGCCGAGACGATAGTTAGCATAGCCTTCAGCAACGTCATTTGCTACGACCTAGCAGGGCGCCATTATCATTTGCTATTTATCTTGTGATGCATGTACCGTCAGACCGATGTTCAA
Source organism: Schistocerca cancellata (assembly GCF_023864275.1). Taxonomy (NCBI): domain Eukaryota; kingdom Metazoa; phylum Arthropoda; class Insecta; order Orthoptera; family Acrididae; genus Schistocerca; species Schistocerca cancellata. The sequence continues at coordinate 1,085,259,395 of NC_064626.1, forward strand.
TTATGGATTAAAGTTAAGTATTCCAGAAGCTACGTACCTTGTTTACTAGACTCAACTCCTATAACTGTTCCAGACCTCACGCCAGCCTGCGTGAGCATAACGCGTGCCTTTCGGCTACCAATCATAGTGGCTTGGTTGTCTTGCCAAGTCACAACAATAATTCAAATGGATACCTTCAGTTGTTGTTTAGGTGTGTAGACAGACAAGCACTGGAGATTCAGTGTCCCGTTAGAATATGTAGTCTAGAAAGGGAGTTGCATAATGAATAAAATTATTAATGTGGGACAAACGAGGTTTCGTTTGTCCCAGAATGTAATGAAATTGTATCACGAGTCTGTATTAACTGAAATTGTGAGCTATGCTCCCAGTGTTTGACTGCAAAGGTTGCGGCTGGTCAGACATGCTGCTCCAATGAGGAAAGTACAGCGAAGAATTCTGCTATAATGTTGTGGAGCTTTCAGTTCAGCCTTTGCTGACATTAGAACTTTATCAAAGGAACAGTGGACAATAGTCCTACAAACAAACAAAAATAAAAAAATAAAAAGACTGCCACATATGGCTGAAGAAGAAAAATATTAAAAAATACACGAAATTTTTGTGGAACCAGCAATAAATCCGTTAGCAATAAGGAATTTAATTTTTGCAGCATGGAAGCAGAGACATGATTTATCATACACAGGAAGGAGAAAGTTTCAGTTTTCCTGAATGGCTTCAGATAACACATTTTAGCTGAGTAGGGGACTGGTCCATTACCTTTCTGGTCATGGGCCATTTCTATAAATCTGAAGAGAACTTGTAAGAGAGCAACCATCAGCTACAACTGTGGCGAAATCAGCACACTAGATCATTCCTATGCGAATTAACGTTCCCTATTTGTAAATACAGGAAGGACTGCTAGGCTGTAAGAGGTAAAAGTGGTTATGACATTATTAGAGTAAAAGAGGAGTTTGATACCCTAAATCTTGTAGATGAAGCTGTCTCATAAAACGCGAGGTCTATCCACAGCCAACAAACATCACAGCAGAGACAAGCAAGGCCTGTAGATGACTCTAGGAAGCGAGCATGAATAGTTACCAGAAGAATCTGTGAAACATAAGTGATGCGCTAACTTCGGCCGCCATGCTGTTTGGAAGGAACACGCAAGATGGTGCATCGTTTAACTGTTGTCCAAGGGTTATTGACCGTAAAATCATCATAATGTTAGTGTTAGAATTAGTAACATAATATTCAATGGTAGCAGTTGCTGTTGAAAAATCAAAATGGTAGTAATAGGGGCTTTCCATACTTGTAGAAGTGGTAGTATGTGCTGTTGCAACAGCACTGATACCAGCAGGTATAAGGTTAATTGTAAAATAACTAAAACCTGTGGCTCTTTCTATGACGCTGTAAAGGAACACCCGATCGTGAATGGATAAGGTGCAATAGGAAAATTAGTGCAACATTTATAAAGTAAAAAAAATTGAAAAAATTATATTATGAAGTTCTCATGAACGTAATTTTATATATAACAGTCCACTGTTGTCATCAAGAAAGTAGACTACGATAAATAAATAAAACACAGCATGAATAGAATTGACACGCATATTGCTGTATTATAATCGTTATTATGCTCTAATATACGGATTTCTACAGAATGAAATAAACTCTTCATCACTATATAACTGGTATCAGTCTTAAATACGTGCTCCATTGACGCTGCTACATATGAGCACATCCAAGTGAAATGAAATCATATTGCAACTAGGGTTCTCAACGGGCTGAGTAATGCCACATTGCTCCTCTAAAACATGATGAGAGTTTGTGCCAAATTAATTTCTTGTGCCCTAAGCCGATAATTGTTTGAACCACATATGAAACACATTGGCGTATGAGGCTAAAGAAGTATGGCACCATTCTTTCATTCCGGTTTTGATGACTTGAATTAGCAAGCACCGACTAAGCGACGTGTGGTCACAGATCGCTGTTGCCGCCGGTGTAAATGTACGGCCGCTCTTCGGATGGGCACAGGAATCTCGTGAAGGGCTCCTCCCAATCAACAGCTTTGTAGCCCACCGGCTCCAGCATGTTGTTCCAAAGGGCGTTCGCAGCTGTGGGCAGAAAATCACAATTTAGTAGGTCTTCATAAAATGGATACAATTGCAGTCGCTGAAAAGCATCACTGAACTATGTTTTATTTCTCACCGTAGGATGATCGCTCTCACACGGTTACAAATTTCTGGAAGTGGTAAACAGTGTGATATCGTGAATAATGAAACCTGCTGTTACCATAGGAACAACTGCTCATAGCTGTAATGTAAATTGGGAAAATGTGCTACAGCTAGAGAAAAACTAGACGCAACCAAACTAGCGAAAGAGGCAAGTCTGTCCCTTGTGCGATACACCGTTTCGCACTTCCCCCCTGCTACGTATAAATAATAATGGGAAATGGCGGCGGTAATAAATGAAAATGTAATTTGATTAATTCTAGAAGTATTTGCTAATTACATACACAATACAGTGGGGTGGAAATAGAAAAGTATATCGTCATCTGAAACAAATCCATAAGCTAGTTCGAAAATTGTTGTCTTAAGGTATTAACTTCTGTCTATAGATTGCTGCCAGATCATTAGTGGTTACAAGCATTATCAGAATATAATGCACAACTAAAAGAAGACTGTACTCAAGATAATAAAACAATAACGATTACAGAATTGAATCACATAACAAAGTCGTATTATACAAGTTTAAATTAAGCCACAGTAACACCAAAATGTGATTCATTAAAAAAGTTCTTCGCTAACAGTAAAGAATGTAGGAAAAAATGAGGTAGAGAAAAATAAATGACGGAAATGAAACATAACAAAAACATACAGTAATGAAAATTTCCTCGTTCGTTTATTATTATGTTCTTATTACTGTGTTGTCTTTATTAATGTTCTCATGCTTTGCCAAACATAGACCGAGAATTCAATAAATGAAATCAAAATTCTTCAAAAGCAAATACTGAACACATCACTTGGTTTTATTGAACGTTTATTATTATGTTCTTATTATTATGATGGTTTTATTATTGTTAGTTCTGCCAAACACAGATCGAGAATTCAATAAATGAAAACATAATACTTCAAAAGTAAATAATGAATAGATCACTTATAGCCACCAAATTACTGAGATTTTTATTTATTTTTTTCTGTCAATTACCAGGAAATTTACACTTGAATAGTTACATATTACTAGGAAATTCTAGGAATAGTATTCCTGAACGATAAAATTCAATATTTTATTGTATATGATCCCTTTTCTTAATGCTGACTCTAATAAGATGGCCTGGAGTTATTTACTGTTATTTGATTTCCTTCGTCGTCAACTTGTTTGCCAGTAGATCATTTAAATACATACAACATAGGAATTTCAGAACTGGATACATGGAGTACTTAAGGGCACTAAAAAGTGACAGCTGTCACAGCAGATTTGCAGGGCAGTATATGGATATGGCCCACAAGCCAACAGACTTTAACTCAGAAATAAAAGTTAGTAAACTATATACCACAGAAACTAATCAATGAGGTCAATACTCGCATACAAATAGCTGTAGTAGCAGGTCATGACTCAGTAATAGAACTCTGTTCATTGTTCTGACAGAACTGTCAGTGAAAACAAAACTGAAGCTTGTATATAAAGGATCTATATATATACATATATATATACATATACATACATACTATATATATATATATATATATAGTATGTATATACAGGCCTTTTCCTCCTCTGTTAATGCTGCCACAAATTCACGTCCAAGCTTATCCGGTCGTCCGAGCCACTTTTATTTGCCCTGCCCTAAATATAGACATGCAGGGTGTTTCACAATTCACGTTATGTACTTCTAACGTTGTAGAGAGGACTGAATAGATCACGTTTTACATAGGAACCCTCGTCTGGAAACATCCAACGACCCTACAAAGCGTCAAAGCTTCAGACGAAGGCGCCTGTAAATGTATGTATATACAGGGTGGTTCCGTGTTGATATCACACACTTTCTAAGATGTTGGAGAAGGATAAATGTATCAATTTGAGGGGAGGGTCCCTGTACCATAAACGAACTAATCGAAAGTTATAAGCAAGAACCGTTCTGTGGCTACGAAGGCTTTCCCGGCGTAATAATTGATAATATTCTTCTCGGGTATGCAGCCGGATCATAACGTCTTCATGACACAATATTTCCGCGGTCCAACTGGCCGCCATCTTCAGGTGAGAGTGTTGGTGCATCACGGTCGACAAAGCTTTCGAGGCCGGATACATTTGGCACACCAGAACCACCTCGTACAATAGCCACGGTTAACCATCCGTTGCCATGTGTGAAGGAATCATTGATGTCAATGCTGAAGTTTAATCTGCATCCACAGAAGACTGCTGGTCCATCGAGTAGAGAATGTGCAGCGACAGATTTTATAGTATTCTTTTTCTTGTCTGCAGCAGATGTTGTCATTTCAACGTCTTCAATAGTTTTATATATGATGAAATGACAACATCTGCTGCAGACAAGAAAAAGAATACTATAAAATCTGTCGCTGCACATTCTCTACTCGATGGACCAGCAGTCTTCTGTGGATGCAGATTAAACTTCAGCATTGACATCAATGATTCCTTCACACATGGCAACGGATGGTTAACCGTGGCTATTGTACGAGGTGGTTCTGGTGTGCCAAATGTATCCGGCCTCGAAAGCTTTGTCGACCGTGATGTCATCGCATATAGAACCTATCATGTTACCGAAAATGCTAATAAAGACTTCGGCAAATCCACTTATATGTCACCATCACCTTTTACTTTATATACACGTAGTAGACGTAAGTTATCATCTAATGAAACTGTATTTATTTGGATCAAAGGGAAAGGTACCTGTGAATATGTAAAATTTGTTGGTGATTGTACTTTATATTTTCATAAATAAAGTGATTTGTAGCGTAGCTGGGAACCGGACAAGGGTACATCTAGAATCTGTCGGCCATAGAGCGAGAACAGCGTGTTACGTCAGCTCTCTGAGCGCTTGACCTTTGACCCCGGGCACCAGCACTCTCACCTGAAGATGGCGGCCATTTGGACCGCGGAAATATTGTGTCATGAAGACGTTATGATCCGGCTGCATACCCGAGAAGAATGTTATCAAGAACCGTTCTGATACCTCTGTCAGGGTGGTACATGTACAGGTTCTGTTGTTGCTAAGATTACAGATTTGGAAACTTTCAGAGGTAGTAGTATGGACCAAAATAAGAAAAATGTCTAGTAAACATGAGCCGTGTGCGGCTCGCGTTAATGCCGTTTGTTCTTTGGCTTTTTGTCACATCGAATCTTGTTTCTTCCTTACTTGCTGACGTTACGAAGTTGCTAGCTTGCCTCCTTGAGTGGCAGCAGCAGCGCTTATCGATACTAGTACTATCTTTGGTGTGACCGCTAGTATTTCCGGGTGGTGGTGGTGTGTGTGGTGGTCAGTCAGTTGAGACGGAGCAGCGAGAAAGTCTCTGCGGCGAGAGGGCAGGCTGGGACCGCTGGCGGCGTGCACCCGCTGTAGGATCCTGAGGGGTTCGCTGCGAGTGCGACAAAGTTCGCATCCCACCGAATCTGGACGCTGATGTTGAGTGATCAGTTAATCTGTTATGAAACCTCAACTATTGTGACATCTCTTCGTTCATTTGCGGGTTGTTGCTCCTTGGGCCATTCTGGATAACAGCAACGTATGATGTGTTGGAGTCTGCGAAATCTTGCAGCGGTCTTCCTATATTGTGATTAATTATTAAATTGACTGTTACTTGCCAGTGAACTGCACCAGCGGTATTTTCTGCCCTGTGGCCGTTAACGCCCAAGTTAACTCCCCTGGTCCTTAGCGTAGTTTTCCAGCATTGTGCCTTTCCTCGTCGTGTTGATGCTGTGCGGCATGGCGTGTAGTTCGACAGCCTTTTAAGGTGCTTTTTTCATATTTTGCTTAGAGTGGTTATTGTTCCCTTGGCTGTTTTTAGACGCCAATTTCTGAAGACGTAGTTGTAGTGTTGTTCTTATCCTCATCCTCGGCCGATATTTTCCATCGTTGGTCGGACTGAAGGGAATTGGTTAAATTGTTGGTCGGTCCTTGGGCTGTCTCTTGTTTGGGATTATTTAACTTCTACTCTTAGCTGCCTGTCTCGCCTCACCTTACGTTTGAGCTACCTTCTCAGGCCGACCCTTGGAACTGTTCTGAGCACCACTTGTTCTGTTTGTTTTAGATTGTGATTTTCATTTTAGTTTGAAGTATTGTGCGAGGCCTTCAGCTGTGTATTAATTCAGTTCTTTTTAAATTTTACGTAAAGTTTTCAGCCATGTTAAATTAAAATTTTGAAGATTGATTTTATTTAAAAAATATTTTTTCCTTAAAATTTGTTCTATCTGAAATTGTTTGTAATCCAGGTCGTAAGCCGTTAGTTGTTCAATATGTTATGTGTGGCCTTCAGCCGAGGACTTACGTGAACCCCATTTTATAAGACCTTCAGTCGTGTGTATTCTTTAAAGGAAAATTTTTTATAAGAAGGAAGGGGCTTATTTTAAATTGTTCTCTGACTTGTTGTTCAGGCCTTCAGTCGTTGTTTCAGATTTGTTTGTGACCTTCAGCCGTGCAATTAGTTAATATTTCTATAATTAGGCTATCGGCCGTTCTGTTGTGAGTTTAGTAAGAAATTTCTTAGTTAAAAAAATTGTTTATTGTGTTTTAATTATAGTTGTCCTTCAGATGTGCAGTGTAGGCCTTCAGTCGCTAATTGTTTTCAATTGCATGTTTTTTTTTTAAATTTACCTTCTATTTTTAATTGCTTTTTGATTTCTAAGCCAGGCCTTGAGCCGTTCTTGTTTTTGGTGTGGTTTTGGGCCTTCAGCCCAGAAAGAATCTCAAGTTTTCTTTAACTAGGCCTTCAGCCGTATTGTCTAATTGTGATCTTTTAAAGCAATGTGTAAATAAGTGGTTCTTAGAAAAATAAAGTTGTGTGCTTGATTGTGCAACTCACAGTAACTGTTTACGGTCCCATTCACAATCGTAACCTTATCCTGAGCGCGCTCTGAGTACCTCCCAACCAGGTTTGAAAACATTGGCTCTAAAATTCATACCTTAAGAGCGATGAGCACTTGTTCAATAGCGAAGACGTGTTTGGCAGTAGCGAAGATGAACGCGTGCTTATAGCTCTTCACGTATGCATTTCAGAACCCATATTTATTGGACTTTTTTCCTTATTTTGATCCATGCGACCACCTCTGGAAGTTGCCTACCATACATTCGCAGCAACAACACTACGAGTACATGTATTCCAC